>NC_056580.1:16011588-16311588 GCF_018340385.1 Cyprinus carpio | reverse complement strand
CTTCATTCAGCCTCAAGGTTTTTATTAAAGTTAGACGCAACTGCGAGTGTTTGGAAAAATAGGTGCATTTGATGGTCATTTGCTGGAAAACCATTGTCACGGTTTATATGATTTAATACTTTTGTCATGGAACTTCACTACATTTCAAAGAACAGCAGCGTCGGAACTTCCTTGGAGGCCAGACAAAGAGAGTGTGAGAGAATCCCTGTGACAATTACTTCCCGAGCCTATCAAACGGAATAGATTAAAGAAAAACCTATGATCTCACAAGCAGCCGTGCAAACAGACCACAATAACCCTTCCCGACCGGATGTCAAACACACACACACCAAAACACTTTTCTAGTACCCTCTTTCAATATCCTCTGTTGTGCGTGTTGTTTATGATTACTGTGCTCGATATCGGTCCCCCGGTCCTTTTGCAACTGTTTTGTGATGTAAATAGTATTCAGCCCACCCTTCCTCAAAACAAGCGCTTTCTACCAACAGCAGAGAGAGGCAAAAGAAAAAGAATTGAAATCTGACAAATGGAGGTACTGAATCGTCTGAGGATTAAAAACATAATTAGAATGGTGCTTGCTAGGGCAAGAAGTATTATTTAGAATTAACTTTGATTCATGTAGTACTATATTCAAAATTAGATGAATAGCACCAACCCTACACTCAGGCTAGGAGTAAAACCACTAGCAACCACTAAAAACACCCTAGCAACCACAAATCAAGATGTGCATTCGTGCCTGCCCCACTTTTTCGCTTTGTTGGTTCCAAGAAGTGCTTTTTAATTGTAGTTCTTTACGTTTCCTGTCTTAAATTTCCCTCATGGATTTTTACAAAAGTAGTCTGTTAAAGGCATTATAAGCCATTAAATAAGCGTACATAGTGGCAGGTGAATCATAATATTACAGAAACGTGTTATTTGAAATTAAAAAACGGTATTTGAGAAAATAAAATTTTTTTTGGGGGAAAAAAGATAAAGCCAAATTATATAATCAAACTTAAAATGAAAGATACAAATACGAAATTTAAAAGTTGAAGCCTATTTAGAGAAACCATATTTTTGCCGACGGTGAAAATGGAGTTTTTACTTCCCAAGAACCCATTGTTGCACTCTATACAATTTTGAACATCTAATCACACACACGATAAGAAACGCCCAGGCAAACAATTTGAAGTTTAATGGCCATTTTGGCTGGTGCTTACCTAAAATTCCTCGCTATGACTGTAACTTATAGATTTAAAACCACGGTTTTGGTCATTTCTTGGTTTTTATGCTTTGGTCTTCATTAAAAAAACTGCAATGCCATATATAAGATCCACTTGTTTGTGAATTTGAACTAACCCTGGCTGCTTTGTGGTATTGTTTTTGATAGCAGCCTTTAATGGAAAAACCTCAACAGAAAGAATATTTCAGGCACATGTGCAATTTTTTTTTTTTTTTTATCACAACATATTCTATGAATTCACGTTCAACATCATACACACTTGCAGGCAGAACACAGTGGCACCCTGCAGGACAGGATGTGCTGTATAAAACACTTTTATATTATTTATTGATTTATTGGCATTTTAATAACAGAATATCAGGAATGTTCAACTGATGATTGTGGATTAAATCATTGGAGATCTGATTTTTTCTAAATATATATTATTTTAAGTAGGCTACGGACAGCCTAAACCATCGAAATACGAATGCTTTTTGTATTTTTTTTTTAAAATGTAAGAAAGATTTACAGGTGAACTTGTGTAGAATGTTACAGAATTTTGTTGTGTAGAATTTTATTTGGAACAAAATATACAAATCTGTTTTGACTAACAGCATCCGCGGTCTGCCCAGTTTTTCCCTAGGAATGCAGCAACAGTATCTCACAGTGCAGACACCTTTGGTTTGCCATCCAGAAAATTGATTGTTTACTTCACCGTCAAGGTCAAGATGCCGCCCGGGTCAGGGGGTCAGAGAGAGGGTGTCAACATATGCACAGTAATGTTAAAGCCAGATATTACATTAAGCCAGATGAAGTGCTTAGGGGAAGGGAAGTAATTACAACCAAGGCTTAATAATGAGTCAAGACACTACAAAACATATCTCTGGATGACCATAGCTCAGAGGCAGATTAAGATTGTCCTCTTTCACCCTGTGGTTTTTCACACTCAATCAGTACCGCACGCACGGACTCACACACATGCAGTATTTCCTGCCCAGTATGCTGGCACGGGCCCATTTCTTTTCCGTTTCCTCAAGGAAAATCTTAAAAAGCAGCTGAGTTCCAAGCCCAGTGATTCACACTTCAGGGTCACACGGAGGTTCAGAACCGCTCAGCCCATTCAAAATTCACCCCAGTTGCGACTAAACAGCTGGAGATTCAATTGAGCAATCAGTTCTGACCAGTGAACTGCTGAATGGGTGGTGTGTTTTTTTTGTGTGCCACGTGTAGCAATATTTTCCTGCACTACTGCTAAATCTGTAGTACAACAGTAGAAAAGCTTTCAATAAAACTGGGTATTTTGTAAATTGTATGTGGAAATGAAAAAAAAAACTGAACACAATTTGGGTATCTTGTTTTCAAAAAAATCAAATTAACACAAACGGTCTATTGTATTGTCCACTCACTGACCCGAAATATTCCGGAATCAGGCAGGAAACCATTACCGGGGGGGGGGGGTGGGGGGGGTAGTATTGACTGTCAGCATGAGTACTGACTAGTGGTCCTAATAAAAAATTAAAACAGATTAGCACAAATAAATGCAATAAAACAAAGATACAAATTGAAATAATGCGTTTTACGTTTGCAAGGTTTGTAGGGATTTTGTAAGATGAATAATGAAAATGGAAGAATAACATTGTATAGTATCACTATCGAAGTTAAGGTTTACACTTTATTTTTAATAGTGTCCTTGTTACATTGTAATTAATACATTCAGTAATGAGCTTTATATTACCTAAACTGTACTTTAAATATGGTTAAGGTGTGCCTTTCTCTTCAAGCAGGTGATAAAATTGAGCACAATTCAGATTTTCTCTCTCCCGCTTCTGATTTAGGGAAGGGGGTCTATTATACTACACCGCCCATGCCCTGGACTGGCGCCGCTGGATTAGCAACAGCCCATGACGGAGTGAGGCCCGCACACAACCCGCCATGTTTGATCTGCACACTAGAGCATTTGGAAGCAGAGCATTTCAAGTCAAAAGTTTATTTTATATAACAGCTATAGAAGTTATCCGGTCAAGAGCAGTGAGTGATTTTCTATTTTGTATTTTTTTTTTTTTGTTTTTTTTATTGTTTGGTCATATCACGCATAGACGCCAGATCGGGGCTGCATAGATCACGTAAGTAGGTACTTCATATCATGCGGCTGTCACTTCATACACAGATGTAATATAAACATGTGGTTTCTTTTTCAGCAATGTGTTTTCTTTTTTAGAAACCAAATAGATGTTTTTTGCTGTAAAGGCACAGCACTACTATCTCGGAAAAAGTGTCAAGGGAGCAGCAGCGCAGTTGCAATTTAAAGAAGACAGTACGTGGGGGGGGTCCCCTGCTTCCATTCAAATTAGGCACTTCAAATGAGATAATAAATTGATTCTGTGGGGTAAATTTTGGAGCTGAAAAAACTCTACCAGGACACATTCTGGGGACATCTGAGATTTTAATATTACATATTGTAAAAAGGGGCATAATTGTTAGTCCTGTAAGGGACACTGACAGCAAGCTGGTAAAAATTAAAGTCTGTCATGAATGAATCACTGAATAAAATATCTTCTTTCGACTTATCTATTCAGCAAAAAACTAAAAAAAAATGAAAATAAAATAGAATTTTTAAAAAAATTTAATCATGTGTGTGAATTTTAAAATTTTAATTTTTGAGAAAAGATTTTAATTTTGTTGGTTGAATGGCATTTTTAATGAAGTTGGGAAGAATAGGTATAAAATTGGAATAATAATGTTTCTTTTCACATCATCATGTCTCAGATAATGTATCAGGGTCCTTCAGTAAAAATCTGCTACGAGGCATCCACCACTAGGTGCTCATATTCTTGCTCTGGCGAGTAATCACCTCAACAAGCTCCTTCGAATATGCAATACCAGCAAGTCAACGCTTTGCTATCTACTGACTGCTCAGACTCATTACATGTCATATGCAGTCTTTATCACTTAGTTAACGGAGTGTCACTGCTAAATAAATATTTAGGGGTAAACACATGTCTCATCCGAAAGCGGCCCCGCAGAGGAGGCCTTATCTTAGAGATGGAGTGCTATTGTTCTTCCACGTTTCCTTCTCAGTGCATATCAAATTCGACCTGTGTCAGGAGGAGGAAACATCCTGAATCATCCTGGAGTTCTGAAACAAACTGTGGATCACTATATCCTGCAGCATGCTCTCTGTCGCCCAGCAGCAAATCCACTTATGAATTTTTAATGCTCCCCCCCCCCCCCCCCCCCCCTTTAACAGCCGTCCTTCCCATCAAAGGATTACATTAGGTTGCTGTTCTGCACATTTCAGTCCTGTTAGCTTTCAGTCGCATCATTTTAAGAATTGAAAGGAGAGATCTTTTGCTCTATAGCTCTTAAACTTTTGTTGGCCTAGCTTCAGACCATCGCTATAATGAAAGAATCCCAAAATGCTATTTGAAATGTGAAATAAGCATTGTGCATTTTTAAAATTTTGCCTGTCACTTTTTCATCTCTAATTTTGCCATTAAACAATTAACAATGTCCTCCACTTTTGACAGCTTTGATGCATTATATTCATAACAAATGACATTGGGACAATTAAATCTACCTCAATATACAAAATGCATAGCAAAATGAGTTTCCAGGACTCTCGCCAACCAAAGCTCTACAGAAAATATTCAAAGATTTTGTTTCAGTTGAATTTTGCCAGTGAAAATGGGACAACCCCAGTCTTCTTAGGCGTTCAAACAGGACGCATTAATTTCCCTTGAATCAGGTTTCAGTCTCTTAGATCTGAGCCTATTTGAACATGAACTTAAAAGGAAGTTGTCCCACTCACAAGTATGCCTCAACCCTTTTCTTAAAAAAAAAAAAAAAACTAATACCTCAGACCTGGTTCCTTTCAAGGGCAAAAAAAACTGTCAACTGCACATAACATAACAGCCTCTCAAATGTTTCCTTTTGTCACCAACCTCACCTCCAGAACTAATCCCCTCGGCCAGAAAAGAAAAAGTGTAAAAAAGAAAAGGCCTTGCCCACTGCTTGTTTTGTCTTGGTGCTTTCATCCTGTTTTTTCCCCTCTTGCTTATCAAAGACCTATAATCGAGGGCAGCAGAGGAAAAGGAAGTAACAGTACACACAGAGATAAGGTCTGCTGACAGTCACACGTGTTTCCTTTTTCCTCAAGGCCTGTGTTGTATTGTTTGTTGCCACAGTTGTGGGGCAGAGGGGCGCAAAAAACTGTCAATTTCTTCCCCTTTACTAGCTAGCGTCAAATAGCATTCACAAGCGGCTTGGACCTGGTGAAACGCTGCATCTGAGTCTCACAAACACAATCTGTGCTATCACACTTTTCATGAATTTGATAAAATGCAGAATGTCTTCACACTTCTCCAACTCTGGTCCTATCAATGTGTCATTTTAAAAGGACGTTGATTGAATATATTTAAAACAATTATGTGTATTCAATTAGATTACAGGAATGTTGCAGAAATAGTCAACCTATTAGCATCTGTAATTATTATTTCGAAAAAAAATAAAAACAGACACTATTCGAAATGTTTACTACGTGTTGCTTTGCTGGCAGTTAAACGGCAGGGAAGAATCCAAAAGGGATAAATCCTAAACACTTAAGAAAACTAAAAGTCCAGTTATACTCTAAATTGCACGTGGGTTGCTGCCACTGCTGTGAGCTGTTAACAAGTGTCGATTGTGTTGGATCAAAGAATGTCCGTCATCTGCCTTGCAAAGTTTGGAATATTACTTAAATGATCTTACCCAAATGGAATTACTTTTGAGTCAAATGAATCAGTGAAACTGAAGTCATCATAATATCAAACAGTCCAACCACCACAATGAGAAATCACATTTCATTAAAATGATTCCAGAATCAAAGCCAGAGTTGACTTGGGGAAAAAAGGACAGCTGTCCATCAAATGCATTCAAAACTGACAGGTAAGAGAGCTGTAGACCCGAGGGACGCGGAAGAGGCCCAGAAACGCGAGGAGGCTCAAACTGATAGCGAAAATGATCTTGAGACGTATATATGCTTCCTTTACGTTCATAAAGGGAGAGTGCTCTTTAAGAAAAAGAAAGAAAAACACAGCACTGCAAGAACTCTTGCTTAGCACACTGTTATCTTGGTCTTTCATATATGCAGAACCGTTCTTATTGTTATCAGACCTGAAGGAAGACCCAAACGTTTTCGCCTGAGCGCTGAGCTGTGGATAATTATTATTTATCAGCAACATAAAACAATTTGTTCTGTAATGGGCACAGTTTGTATATTTTATGTTTGCTCTGTTGAGCTTGAAGGCTTTTTGTTCAATATAAATCTTATTATTATATAATTGTTGTGCTATAATGCCTAAAGTGACCACAGTGGTTTATCATTACATAAAAAAGCAAAATGTACAAATCTAAAAACAAAACAAAGATACAAATTAATAAAACAGCTGCTTTAACTTCAGCATGATTACCTTCGATAAATAACAAGTAGAGTCAAGTAAGAAACAATTTCAGAAAACCGAAATAAATCAAATGTAAAACTAAAACACCATAGTCCTTCAATTAATATCATATCCATTGATTCAAATAATTAGTCAGTCAAGTTGCAGTGAGTGATCTTCTCCTTTTTTTTTTTGTTGTTGGCAGACAGCTGCAGGTTTACTGTGATTAGGCTGATATGCTAGCCAAAGAGTCACCTATTGACATCCCAATCGTTATTTTTTTTTCCCAACTGTTCACATTCTTTTACTAGGGCCTGCCACGATCCATTGGAGATTAAAACTGCACACAAATCGTGATTTCGGAAAGGAAAAGGCTGGCGATTTTTTGACACTGTGTACAGCTAATCACGTGAAGCAGGATCATTTCTGATGATCAGTAGCAAAGTACATGACTCCATCCGAAGACCAGAGGGCCCTCTCGCGACTGAAACTCAAAATCTTGCCCCGCAGAAGAAAGAAGCATGCATGATACATTTCCTGAAAAATCGAATGCATGTCATGCATTCTGTCTTTAAAGAGGACGCAGCCTAATAAATCTACTGCTGCCTGTGTCATTAATGTTAATCAAACAACAAAAGACAAAAAGAAAATCACTCACTGCTCTTGATTGAATCACTTTACAACTTTAATAAGAATCGATGTATATTTATTTATTGTTTTAAACTTTAACTCAGGTTTTAATGACCATTTTGACAACTGATTGTTTAATGGAATACTTTGTTTTTTAAACTATGCAAATAGGTAAGCCATAGGATTGTGAATCCTGATTTTGTGTTTATACGATCATATGATATTATATTTTGGGAAAGAGCGCCCACTCCTAGTTTACAACTCATATCCATTGTGTGGTAATGTTCTCGCACAGCTTGCACGCCTCTTTTAAAAGTGGTGACCCACATGTTTTATATCTCCAAGCCAGAAATTTGTATATTGAATTTCTTGTTGGAGCTACGGACCCCATCAAATTTGGTCGCAACGCTTATAAGTCTATCGTGATTTGCTCGCCATATTTTCTGCCCACTGTGCCTATATTGTCAACATGCCCAATTTCTTAGAAAAGTCATAAGCCTGCACCTCTTACCTCAAAAAGCCACCACAATTTGACAACCTTCTATTCGTTGGCTCTACGACAAATGGTGACGGGATGGGTTACGTGCCAAAGTTTGTCTGGAATCTAACACCGTGTACTAACTAACTGGCAAAACAATGAGAGATTTCCAGCCACAAGGAATTTGGCTTGTCAACACCAGATGCAACGCGAACAGAATCCACCAAAATATCACAGCCAGTGCAGAATGCGCAACTGCACCATCCCAAACGAAATGGACAATTTAGATTTGATCATCTAATCAATCTAATTATTAATCCTTTTCAACCATTATGGTAATACTGAGTGAAGTGATACCATCCTTTTTATGGAAATCCCGTGTAGGTTTGCACTGAGTTCACAGTTCTTAACGTACATGTTTGCTTTAATTATTGTCAAGATCTGGAAGGTAACTCTATTGGTTGCTTTCAGTTTATTTACACAAATGATTTCAAACTCACATTAGACACTTTTAACAGTGAAAGTGAAAGTGACAAAGTGACGTGCATTCAGGGCCAAGTATGGTACCCTCTCAGAATTCGTGCCTCTGCATTTACCCATCCGAATGCACACACACGACGCCTTGACACACACCTACACGGTGAAACAAACACACTCCGAGCAGTAGGGCAGCCATTTTATGCTTGCGCGCCCGGGGGAAGCAGTGGGGGTCGGTAGCCTTGTCAGGGGCACCTAACGTAATGGTAAAGTGAAGGTGGAAGAGAGAACTTGTACATTGCACTCCCCCCACCCACCATTCCTGCCGGCCCGAGACTCGCACTCACAACCCTTCAGATTGGAGTCCGACTCTCTAAACATTTCTAGGCCCACGCTCTTCCCCAATTGAATAAACACATAATCAGTAGGCCTACCTGAGATTATCATTGCTATAGTCTGTATATTGTTGTTCCAGCCGACGATTCTTGAAGAAAAAAAACAGTTTCTAATAGAAATGTTGAGTGTAACAGCTGGTTACAGGGCGTCAAACTGCGACTAAATGGTTGCATTTTGCTTACCATTTGGTTCTGCCCGTCGTGACTAAATTTTCGTGAGCGCTCACATCTGGCGCGGCCACGCAATTAACCAACTCATAAGCGTTGCCAGTTTTGTTTGTATATGAGAAACATCAAAACGCAAAAAAAAAGTGTAGCCAAAAACGCACGATTAATTTGAAGCCTTTACTGTCAAATGTGCATTACCTATGAAATAACCATGTAATATTAAGAGCGAACTGGACTTATTAATGCCAAAAAAATAGTAGGGTTATGAGTACATTATCTTTCTTTTAACTACCCCACACAACCCACTCTTTCCCAGCATTACCAAATCTGCTTCGTTCTCGCCACTATCTGTAGAAACTTAGTGGCAGCGTGCACGCTCTCAACTTGTTAGGTCGGGAGCCCTGGGTTAGGGAAGGCAAAACTCTGGTTAATAGGGAAAATATACATTTATGAGCACGCCCACTCGCGTGTACAGTAAGTTATGACACGTTGGACGACTGATATGAGCCGGATTTTTTGAGCTAATTCCTGTGTCACCTGCGCAGCTCACCTAGACGAGCGGTGGTGATTTGGAAGACATTTGCGCATTTTGAGAGGGAAAGAGAGAGAGCGTGCGGTGATTCACTCACACGGTTTGGTGAATTTATGTAGTCAAAGTTTTCAAATGTATTTGTTAGGTATTTAATAAAGACTAGGATGTACCTCACCTATCAAACGGTTATAATTATTTTAACCTACGCCAGACAGAGATTGAATAATGGTGCCGCTGCATGCCATGCAACATCACCCTTTCAGAGACCCGCCGACAAAACGTCACAGTGTTAATGGCTGATAGTGATGTACCGTTGCATCAGAGCACCCCTATGGAGTCTATAATTAATATAATATAATAAAGAATAATAATAATAATAATAATGACCAACACCGCTATAATCCGACGTCAGGAAATGGTTAAACTCCAGCTAGTAGCGCATACGGCACCTTATGCAGTTCCATCCATCATAAAAAGGACAAAAGGCAATGCACAGGGTGCTCTTCACTCAAATTGGTATACATTCGCCGCCTCCCCTTTTTAGACCACGTGTATCGAGGTGCCTACTGATCAAGGATTTATTGAGCGCCAATTCCTGTCCGCGGAGCAGCCTCCTTAACGAGATGTTGGTATTCGAAGACTTTGTCCCCTTTTTGAGAGGAAAGAGAGAGAAGCGTTGCGGTGCCTTCACTCACACTGTTTGTGAATTATGTATCAAATCTTTTCGACAAATTACCTTTGTTCCCTATTTAATAAAGACAGATGAATTGTACTCTCACCTTCAACTTTTATAGTAATTATTTTACACACTTGTAGACAGAGATTGATGATGGTGCCCCCGCTTGGGAACGCTGCATTCCACTTGCAAACATCACCCTTTACAGAGACCGGCCGATCAAACTTCACGAAGTGAATTACTGGCTGATAGTGGAAATGGTATCCGTCAATCAGAGCACCCCTACTGGAATCTATCAGTAATTAATACTAATAACAATGAATAATAATAATAATAATAATAATAGACAAGCACCGCTAATAATTCAGCGTCAGTAAATGGTTGAAACTCCAGCATAGTAGGCGGCAGTACTGCACCTTAATGCTAGTTGCCATCCATCATAAAAAGGACAAAAGGCAATGTCACAGTGTAGCTACTACTTCAGCTCAAAATTGTATTACAGGAGATGACAGAAAAAATCAAGTCACCTCATCAGTGTGAGAGTGGTTTGGATTCTGTCAAGAATGGTGTTACACCATGTCTACATTGAACACTAGTGGTGCAACAATTATCATCAGTGATGCAGTCCTACATCGTATGTGGCATAGAGCAACAAGCCACAGACAGTAAACTGATGCCTTGTTCTATTTCTGACATACTCCACATGATATGCTCTTCTTCCAACAACAGCAGCATACTGGATTTGGAATGTTCATTTAGACATTATTAGACACTACAGTCTGCAGAAGTGCCAATCAACAGTAAGTGCAAAGGTGACAATACCACCAGTTAGGGCTGGGTGGTATCGATGACGGTATATCTCCTTACTTCGAAAATAAAGTGTGTCTAGCGTTAGAGATTTTTGCTATATTGTGTATTCGTGGTAGCAAATCATATCTGCTAACGAGTACTGCTTAAACGTTATAACACCTTGTGTGATAAGGAACAAGCATGAATTTGAGAAAAAGAGTTTTACGCACTTTGTTAGATTTTTTATTTTCTCAATATATCAGTAAAAAAAGAACTCAGGTGCATTGCTCATGCTGACTGACACACAGCCAAAGTAACGCGCATCTGAAGCCCCCTCTCTCAACAACCTTGCGCATCGCGCGAAACAGATCTCTTTCATGTTTCCATTGTTGCTTGAATGGTCAAATACCACGACGGGTAATGTTGTAATGCCCGTATTGTGTTTTTCTTACTATACGTCTACATCAACCTAGCCTACTGTTTGCTGATAAATTAATAATTTATTTCATATTTATTTGTGTCTGGTTTGTGCTTGTAATTTGCCTCATTTGTTCCTTAATTTCCTAATAACAAAAACAAATAAAATAGCGAGTTTCAAGGTACTATACGTTTATCGTGAAATAAAATTTCTCATACACCCTGAAATAAGATTTTGGTCATATCCCCACGCCTACACCATCATTCATCTGAAACTTTTGATGTATCATATCATTGATATGGTTGCCATTTACTGCGTACTTTTTGTTTTTGTGATGCTTTTGTACAGTTAATGGTTACAAACTCTCGTCTCTGTATATCAGCCCAAATAGTATCATTTTGCTGTGATTCATTGACCAAAAAAAGGCAAAAGATAAGGAAGTTCAAGAGTAAAAAACCAATTGCTTTATGTATATGTTTGCAAAATTTCTATAGGTATCATGATATAACCTCTGTAAATTATTTGTCCATGATAACCGATGTAGTAAAAAATCTCATATTGTGACAAATCCCCTTAGATACTATTATTCTTAACACAAGAAAAACTAATCATAAGGGTCAACGGAATCGAAAATCAGTCAACATTACAAGAAGCGGTTATTGATTGTGTATAGCACTCACAACTCACCCTACATATCCTCCTGACAGATTCTAACATTAGACATGAACTGCAGTTTATTTTTCATAACGTTGTCTGATCCAGAGTTTTGTTAGTGTGACCTTCATGGTTTCACAGAAATTTATTGTTATTTTGTGATGCCCATCCCAATGTTTGCCACAAGACCATCATTGAATTGTGCGGTGAAAAACAATACTGGCAGCTTACAGCCAACCCACATCCTTTGAGAAAAATTTCTTGAAAATACAGAGATTTAAAAAATTGTCATACATTTTTTTGTTTAACTATTACATCAAAACAACAAGGCATAAAAAAAAAACAGTTCATTAAGCAAATATTTCCAAGCTGCCAATGGCTAGGGCAGAGGAAGTCAGGGTGAGGATGTAATTATTCCCATTATCTAATTGTCAGGGTACATACGACTATCGAATTTTCATCTTCAAACACAAAATGACACCATGGGCAAAGAAGTGGTGGGTGATATGAGATCCAAAACTTCAATGGGCACATTTTTTGCCCACTTAGGTCCAAACTAAAAGTCCAAAGCCGCAAGAAATGACTAGCTTTCCAAGAAGTAAAAACCTATTTATGTTGTTTTTTGTCAGTGAACTAATCACCATTTTAATTTCCTTTTTTCCTCTAATATTTGTGTTTCGGCGGGGAGACATGAGCCCAATTAAGCTGAGGCTTAGAGCTTATCTTTGTGCCCATAGCCTGCAGAAGTGAATGGGCGTAATTGTCTCTCTTAATTGCCACGCTGATTCACGCTGCAGCTGGGAACGGTTAATTGCAGTCTCACGCCATCCTGACAGACCTGGAATGGAATGATGCTCCTAATGAAGATACTGGGGGAACATATTCCTCACACTGACATGAATGGAAATACACATCCAGGAAGACTTACAGGTTCCAATAGGGGGAATTTTTAAGGGCTCCGGGGTTTCTCTCTTTTGGGCCTATGTTCTCGTGGGGTTTGCGGCTGCATCTCTAGCACCATTATCTTAAACTCGAAGCCCTGAATACTATTCACAGATTAGTGCTTAAGGGCAGCTGAACACTCCCAATCACACACACACATGCTGGTCTGAATGGTCGCCTTTGAAGCTTATATTGATTTGAGTGATATGTGCACTGCATTCTATCAAATGAGAAACGATAATGAAAGTACACAAGGCTTCAGTCATCAGTTTGAATGAAAGTGTTTTTCCATTTACTTTTCTTGATCATTACTGAATTTTGGATCATGGGAAAATATGTAAATGATCTTAAAAAGCTTACCTGCAAATGAGTGTATCTGGTGTTTTGCCTAACAAATACTTTTAACACAAAGAACAATTTTCTTCGGTATCTACAGCAGGTCATCTGCATGAATTGCACATCTCAGAAGCTCAGCATGCTTCTACAGCAACCTTTTGTAGCATCTATTCAAATGCTTTTACTCATCAGTCATAATAATATCTATGACTCTTTCAAAATGGGGGGTGGGGGGTTTTCTCAGCAAAATATCGTTATTTCTGATAAATTTTAGCAGCGATATTAGGTAATTAGATCCCAGCTGACAGACTTAGATAAATAGACAGTCAAAAGTTAAGGAAAAAAATACTTTTATTCAGTAAGAGTGCATTTAAGGGATAGTTCACCCAAATAATTTTCCTTTCTGGGTAACAACGTATCCCTTTAATTTGATCAAAAACACCAAATCAGTATATTAGAATGATTTCTGAAGGCTCATGTGACACTGAGAGACTGAGGTAATGATGCTGAAAAATTCAGCTTAGGCAATCGACAGGGAATATATTGTAATGTATTAATATAGAGAACGGTTATTTTTCATTGTAATAACATAACAATAATACAGTTTCTACTGTATTTGATCAATAAAATACTAAAAAAAAAAAAAAAAAAAAAATCTTTCCAAACCCAAACTTCCGCGAATGGTACAGTAGAATTTACTGTATTCTCCACAGTGAAGTACTGTTTGCTCATGGACTAATTTACATAGAATAGTCATAAAACAGCAAGGTTAAACATGAAAAAGAACTTTCTGATCATCCTCTGTGTCCTCCACTCTGCCCTTGGACTGAACGCATGGGACACATAACATGGCTCATAATACTCCATGATGCACCATTTGTGAGCAATGGAATATCAGAAGACACTGCAGTGCCAAAAAGATTGAATTGAGCGAAATTTCTCAAAGGCTTGGAGTATTAGGGCCACCTCCAGAAACCCGTCCATAGCATCTCGTGGCTTTTCTTGTTCCAGACCAGCCAGGAGGAACAGAAGCCCAGGGTTGGATGAAAGCGACACTTTAAGACCCTGCAATACTAAATAGGGAACCCCTGAGATGGACTGACCCAAAGCCACACCTGTGTGCTGGGTTTGATCAAGGGTCACAAAGGTACCTCAACCATGACCTCCAGAAAGCGTGCGTCGACCAGTTACTATTATGCTCCCAGGCTTATGCAGCGATTAACATGTCTAATGCCTCAGTGACAGTGAGGCTAAGAAGGGGAGATGAGGGTGTTTGCTGGCAGAGCAGTGGTGAAATCTGCTAATTAATGTGACCCTGCCTTTGATCCAACAGAGAATACACAAATGACATCTGAAATCAGTGAGATCCTAGGCAAACTGGGGGATGTGCTCCACCCAGGCATGCTTGGGACTGTGGCGTGCAACTTCAACTCTCCAATCATATTACATATCCAGCCTGAAACAAAGATTGTCACAGGGATCATCCTATTCTTTTAAGAGCATCCCTTCTTCAAATTGGTTTTCTCCATCCACCAGCATCCATCTCAGCTTCTCCCGGCGTTCTCAGAGAACATGTGTGGACCAGGCGGCATCTTTTGCGCCAGGTCTGTAGCAAGCCAGTCCCCTCCCTGTCCCCGTCCCCACAGATGGCCCTAAGGAGGCCCCTGCCTGATGAAGTGTTGTTGTGCTGTGCACTCAGGCACACTTAATTGAGGGAGGAGGAGCCGTCTCTTCCTCTCTCCATCCACCACATGGGGCTCACTGAAACATTCCACCTGCTACTCAAGCAAGCATCACAGTCACACACTCTGGACAGACTGCAGAGTGATAGGTAGCAGGAGGGGTTGAACAGTAAGATTTTGTCGCACACAATTATATTAATTTTTTTTCTCGTCTTTTCAAGAGATGCAACCTGCTCACTGCAAGCCATGCCAGAAAATGGATTCTGTTTTTTTGTTTTTTTGTTTTTTGTTTTATCGTGGCACCCATGTGCGATATTGCATATGTAGTAACAGAGAGCCAATTTCCCAAGCTATGTCACTAGAACACACAGGGGGACATCTCACAGACATGTCACGATAATGACTGTTTACCTGACCTCTTCCTGTCTCCATTTTCCACCGGCTGCATCCCATCATACAGAGGAAGACAGAAATGGAGAGCATAAATACATTTGTTTGGAAATGGCATACTCGTAAAATGTGCACTGTATGAAATTTCACTGCTTGAAATAGTTGCAGGATCTAAATTTATACATACATTTATGGTTTTCTGTGACCGAAAATAAATATTATTTAGCTTGAAATTATTACAGAAAATATACTACTATTGTACACTAGAATTTATATTAAGCCATAAAACTCAGAATCCACAAAAACTAAAAGAGACAAAGACAACACAAAATGTTTTCTGAAAAGCATAGGGGCCCTATTATTGTTTTAATTTTAATAAATTATTGAATGGTTAAAGTTTGAACAAATTCAATTACTTGGACATGCATTTTAATTATTAAAATGTAATTAAACTACAGCTGATAAAAATTCTTGTGATGAAGTAAATACTACGGAAAACATGTAATTTCTACATTTAGTTTTCAGGTGAGAATTTAAGTAATACTATATCAGTACTCAACTTCAAGATTGTAGAAATTAAAGTTTTGAAAAAGTATATTTCACTTGGAATTGTTTGTTTATGTTCACAAGGATTCTTTGAGTAAATATCAAAGTTATGATACTGGTGTTCTGCATCATGCTCTTGGGCATTAATACTGATTGAGTAAAATGTACTCAAGTATTGCAGAGTAAATGTATTTTAACATTTTAAATTATATTTTATTTTACAAAGTCTTGATTTTGTTTTGGTGGGTGTACTAGACCAGGCTTTATATAACACATTATTTTTCAAATATTTTACATTATTACAGCACCTCTCTCCCCAGTCTGGCATGAATGTTTAAATAGTTGCTGTATCAAATGAAGGCCCGCCTTCTGGAATATGAAATGTGCTGTGATTGGTTAGCTGGGCCAGTGTGTGTTGTGATTGGCTCCACTTGGCACCTGGTCGGGAAATGTTATGCCCCTTACCATAGCCTCCTGTGAGCTTCAGTGTAAATACTGCGTCAAAATCAAATCAATTTGAGCGCGATTTAAACCCGGATGATTGTAACCACTCTACGTTCATCTGCCCTGGGAAAGCTAGCATGTCTCTGACAGAGTGATAACACTCGTTGCCTTCTTTGGTGCAGCTCAACCAGGTCTCGTCCCATTTGTCAATATTTGTGATATCACAAATCCCAGAAAATATGCGTTTGCAGTCCAAACAAGTCTTTTGTTTTTTAGTTTTTGAAAAATTATTTCTGTTAAATAAAAGATCTCCTTTTGAAGTGGACTTTGAGCTTTATAAATTTTTTAAATCTTTTTTTTTTATGCTCAAACAGCAACATTACAGACTAACTAAAGTTGAAAAAGTGAAAACGCATAATAGGATCCCTTTAAGAAGAAGTTTACCTCAACAAACTCTAACTGGCCAAGTTAAATGTACTTATACTCTTTGTTAAAGGGGGTCATATGATGCTATTTCAAAATTTCCTTTTCTCTTTGGAGTGGTACAAGCTCTTGGTGAATAAAGAAGTGAATGCTGCTCTTGGTGAATGTCCAGCCCAGGGTCGTCACATGTGGTTGCAGCAAACACAAGGTATGCTCCTTCGTAGAATCCGCCTCAAGCCGCCTGCCTCTGCTCACTTAAGCCGGCCACAGCTCAATCTAGACCGTGGCTCACTTAAGGCCGCGGTGTGTGACGCTGTTTCATTGAGAAAGCGAAACTACTTTGTTTTTGCCTTTCCAAAAGAAGACACGACTAGAAATCATGTTTATATCACATTTATAATGGGTTTTATGTTTATGTCTCATCGGCCGGACAAGGCATCACAATATGTTAAGAGGCGTATCATTTCCGTCACACGCTTGAGGCATTCGGCCAATCACACAACACGCTGGATAGCTGGCCAATCACAGCATACGGTCGCTTTTCAGAGCGATAAGCCTTGTAAAAATCTAGGCGTTTCAGAAGGCGGCATAGAGGAGAAACAATAATGTACAATATCTGGAAAATAAGGTTATTTTTTTTTTTTTTTTTTACCTTAAACCGCATAAACACATTTCATTACACCAAATACCCAAAATAATGTTATTTTAGCAGCATCATATGACCCCTTTAATTTTACATAGCTTAGTTAAGTAGATTTGACTTAAACTCCATTTTTTTCAGTGCATTAATGTGGAATTCAGAAAAAAATAAAAATAAAAAATGGCATTTTTTTTAAAAACAGAATTTGGGGAAAAAATAAAACTGTTTTAAAAGAGCCCAGTCTACAATAGCTGGATGTCACTGGTGAATTAAACATGCTCTAGTAAAGTCATGAGACAATCTAGCATACTACAATGAAAACATGCTGTACACATAAGCTTTAGCTAAAAAATAAGAGCTGGAATAAACTACACATTTTTTTGCCCAGATTTGTCCTGATTTGCAGTCTAAAATGAGTTGACACTGTTTGCCGAACATCAGAGCCAGTCTGCACATTTTGGGCAGTTGGAGTTGACAGATTTCACAGAAAATAGTTTAGTGTATGATGGGCACGGATTACAACTTTTTTTTGTTGTTTTTTTAGATTCAGACTATGATTTTATCCAGCTGAAGGATATCAAACATCTTGAATATTTAAAGCCAATTTTAGAACACATTGTTTTCATTTGTCACACATCTCACCGTCCAAACAATGAGGAATGTGTTTTTTCTGCATGAGTTTGTGGGTTCAGAACATGAAAGTCTGATTCTTAGTCGATTAGAATATGATGGTGAGTTTTTCTCTGGAGCCATTCACAAAGTCAGCAAGTGTGTCAAAAGTCAAGTTGTGTATATATTCCAACTTTAAGATTCAAAAAACATAGACAATCCACTAAAACACACTGAATCTACAATGAAACAACAGCCTCACATTGCAATCAAAACTGATTTGTTTTTCTTTTTAATCTGATCTTCAGGACTATATAGTCATTTTGCAAATTAATTTGTCAGTATGTTTATTCAGATGGTGTAGTCAATATCTGTTATATCTACAAAGGTTGCCATACGGTCCAAGCATCCTCATGATGCCGAGACTTTCTTCTACAACAGCAGAGTTGCTGTCATTGTGGATAGAGATGATGAAAACCTCCATCATGACCTCCATCTTGCTGTACATCATGACATTGTTGTTAATGAACTCATGGAGAGACAACATTACACTACCATTATATGCAACTGTCCATGGCAAACAGTTCACTATACAGGGGGAAAAGGGAAGAAGGAGAATTTGGTGTATTGGTATATTTGAGCACAGGTGTAGATGCCATGATGTTTCACATACTCTGCATCCCAGATGAAGTCATCCCCTTTGAAAATCTGGCCTGACTATTCAGACTGAAGTCCAAAAATCTGATTTTAATTTAAAATTACCTACAAATGTGGTCTGGGTTGGATGTCAGATCATTCCATGAGGGTTTTGTTTTGTTTGTTTTGTTTTCTGCTCAGATTTATTAATTTAATAATAAAGCCAATTAAACTTTAATTAGCAGAACTTCATTATGTTCTCTTTTTATTGGGAAACTGAAGCACACAAACCTAATATTCAGTATAGCAAAAACAATGTCACATTATATTTCCAGTCAAAACCACAAGTCAAGAATGTAAAAGTAGCATTATAAAGTCAATATAAATGTGTTTATAAATCTACATGAATGTGCCTAACAATTTAACAAGTTTAGGGACATCTTCAGCTGCGTATTTTTCCAACCTTATCTCATGAGAAAACATAACTATTTATGAGTTAGGGATTTTGTATGAATTCATCATAACATTTGAAAACTGTACTGTTTTTTAGAAAGAAGGAAAAATAAATAAATAATAAAAAGGTCTATGGTTAATACCAAAGCTAAACCTTACTCTGATGGGGGCAGAAGCAGATCGTCAAACAAAAGTTATACAAAATGCCATTACTATGTCAGAATTTAGTTTTTTACATTTTTTTATGCATTCTGCCCCACTGATTTAACATGGTATAAATAGCAAAACATACAAGTATATAGTATATACAGTCAGACATGCCACAGCCCCTTAGGATATGTCCAAAAGATTCAGATTTTTGCTGCCTCTCTGAATAAAGCCATTTATTCTTGAGATCAGGAGTATAGTTTTAAATAGGTGACCTATCTGGAAGATTTCAAACTGCACTATCAGTCCAATCTATATCAAATGTAGACACAAACTCTTGTCAGTACTGCTCCACAGCAAACAGAGAAAGTGTTGCAGCAGCAGTTTGGGGGAAACTTCATAAATTGAGCAAGCGAGGAGGAGCGCTGGACAAAACAGCACATGGTAATTCACTGCATCTCCTATCAGACACATTCTGTCTATCTGCTTTTAAGAATCAGTAGGGACTGTCAAATCTCTGGCAGGCTGTTGGGAGCAGATTAAGGACACTATCTTGGCATCGAGCTAAGTCTACAAGCACAGCTTCTGGAAATAGATAGCACATGCAAGCCTATAACCACAGAACACACTGCAGGTCGTGTTTTTTGGGGGGGATGTGCTGCAACATTAATGATTATTAATTAATGCCACAGACTAAAGTCCTGGACAAAAGAGAATTTTTTATATTGAAGAATCTTCCTTGCTGTGATCTCTGCCTTTAAATACAACACTCACCCACAGAGGATCATTATTTGTAAAATGCTAAGACTTCATTTAAATGTTAAGTGTATCATTGAAGTGCCACCACTGGCCCAAAACATAATTGCAAAAGTTTCCAAACTATCTATCTAAAAATCTATCACCCCTTATCAGACATTGCATATAATTATAAGAATACAGTGCCAACCACTAATAATGGCACCCTTGGTAAATATGAGCAAAGGTGGCTGTGAAAATGTGCCAACCACTAATAATGGCACCCTTGGTAAATTTGAGAAAAGTTTGATGTTTATATATTTTCATTGTGGGGCGGGGGGCTCCTCACATCATGAAATAATTGTGTTTTTTTTTTTCCAATGCATTTTGGCCACAATTATTGATATCCCTAGAAATTTTTATGAGTAAAATATCTCTGAAGTATATTTCCATTCATATTTACAAATAGAAGGAGAGTTTGAGTGGCTAAAGACTCTCCAAGAATCACAGCTGGAGAATCACAGAGATTAGTTGAGTCTTGGGGTCAAAAATCCTTAAAAAAAAAAAAAAAAAAAAAAAAAATCAACAAAAAGCCTCTACATAACCACATGTTGTTCGGGAAGGTTTCAAGAAAAAAATCCTCTTCACTCATCCAAAAACAAACTACAACATATTTAGTTGTCAGACATGAAAAAAAGAGCTTCTTGGCAGCAAACCCACCAGATGGGTTTGGTGCAAACATGGATTAAAAGTACCCCATGCTCATGGTTAAATATACTGTTGGATCTTTAATCTCTGTGGGTCTATTTTTTCTGCTGGAGGCAATGGACATCTTGTTCAAATATTGGCATCATGGATGGATCCTCTCAAATACCAACAGATAAAAAAAACTTTTAGAATCATCAGGCATGATAAGAGAAAACTCAGAGCTGTTATCTTGGGAAAAGGACATTGCAATAATTGGGTGCCAATAATTATGGCTAATGTGAACTAGAGAAAAACACTTATTTCATAATAAGATTTTCCCTGCACTTTCCATTGTTTTACTTCAGTGATAAGTTAGAAATTTTTTATTTTGAATGAAAGATCAAAAGATAAAAAATGCAGATTTATTTTCACAGCCACCTTTGTTCATATTTACCAATGATGCCAATATTAGTGTATATTAGACTTTTAATATTTGTGCAGTTTTATTCAGAGGCAATAAACTGAGCAACAACAACAACAAAAAAAGTATGTTATTTGTAAGGCAAATAAAAAACAAAAAAAATGCAAAGATTTGATCATGTTGATAATGTAGAGGTCCTACAAATTCATGCAGCAAATATGATACAACTAGGCTTTACAGAGCTAAGGAAGTCAACCTACAAATATCTTACTTGGCTCTAAACATTAAACTGATAGTGTTCTAACATTAGGTGCTTATTTTTCAGTTTAGAGGTCATATGTGACCAAGCTGATTCAATTCAAGCTGATGCAATTACTTGATTTAGACTATGATGCAGGAATCATGATCATCTACATTAAGGGAAGACATTTCATTAAACTGTGCAGACACTGAAATGAAGAGCTCTCTCTCCATCTGAATGGATGAAAATATTAGTCAACATACTTGAACAGAAATTTTCTGAAAACCTTACCATGATTCCGGTGCAGCTGTTTAAAGGTCATTTTCAGCAAATTACAATAGATATTATGGCTGATGTGTAAATGGAAGCAAAAGTCTAAAGATGCTGCATGTGTGAACAGCTTTTTAATGTGTCAATTTGACTGCAATTTAGCGGGTTTTACGTGTGAAAGTGGCTAATGATACAGTGCACACTTCACCTTGCATATTCTTTGCAAAGGGACTGTTTTGCTCAGTCAAAACAGATAAGGCAAACCACTCTGTTCCTCTACAGGGGGGTTTCTGGAGGAATGCTCAATAGCAACACAACAGCGTGTTGAAGCCACATGGTGCACTGTGAATTAAAGAATCTAAGAGCATCTGAGTGCCAATACATGATGATGTACTGCTTGATTTACATGTTTTATTCTAGCTCACTTTAATTAGGGATGAGCAATCAGCTTTTGTTTTATGAATGAAGCACACATGGCTTTGGAATATGAAAATCACATAAATGCTTCAAATCCCAATGCAGCAGTAACACCGGACAAACTGTGCCGAAATGCACCATATGTTTAACTATACAGACATTAAAACATAAAGGCCTCTAATATAAAGCCTGATGATTAACTGCCTTAGGAAAGCAGATTTCAAACCGTTCTTTTAGTGACACTGGATATGGTAGGCAATAAAACAAGCATCTGTTTGGTGCAAGTGTCTTTTCCTAATGAAATGTTGAATCTCACACCTGCTACCTGTCTCCTTCAGACCAGAGGGGATATCCTAAACATATCAGACACCACAGGATATAAACTAACATTGCATGGCAGTTAAAATGCAGTCAATCTCCTTTTTGTAGGTCACTGTTGACTGTGTATCGTTGTCCTTGCGGACTGTAATGTATTCATTTACCAAGTGCCCAAAGCAGAGGAAGGTCTAAATATTTCCAATTATCGAACAAAGTGTCAGGCAGACCTGTCGTAATTAAAACCCAGTTGACATGGAAGATAGTCAGCGCTCTCATAGGTCACCACTGCACAGGCTGCAGGCTGCTCAGTAATTGCCACCAGAGATTTTTATTTTATTTATTTTTTTTTTATATTTGAAGCTGCGATAAATACCTGTTAGAGACAGTGGTAAATCATATATTTCTCCTTTCCATTTATGTATTTTTTTATGTGTTGCAGGGCTCCAGTATGTGACTAAAATAAAAATATACAGCTATAATTTAAAATCTAGTCAGTTGGGAAAGCTTTGTGTTCGTCCCTATGCGGCTACATTCAGATATTACTTTGTTAATGTGTGTGTCAGTCTTATTTGTATACAATAGATAAGCCATTAACCAACATTATAAACTTTGATTTGGAGCAAAAAATATAATAATAATAATAATAATAATAATGGACAAAAAGACAAGGGTACAAGACTACATACTGAGTAGTTCAGACAAAAATTAAATTTGCTGAAATTTTACTCATCCTCAGGCCATCCAAGATTTAGATGAGTTTTGTTTTCTTCGTTGCAACAAATTTGGAGACAATTTTAGCATTACATCACTTCTGCTCACATTAGCGCCTCTGCAGTGAATGGGTGCCGTCAGAACGAGAGTTTAAACAGCTGATAAAAACATCACAATAATCCACACGACTCCAATTGATGTTTTGTGAAGTGAAGAGCTGTGTTTATGTCCTGATTCATATGAGATGACTTTTTCACTGGAGAAAACAAGATTAAGGATAGAGGACTCATACTTTAGTCAGAAGCAACCTTTGAAGTTAAAAACGTCTTATGGATGGATTTGTTTCGAACATGTAGCTTTCTGTGTCACAAGACATTAATGGGATTTTTACTTTGGAACTGTTCCACTCTATAACAAACTCACGGTGAGCGAATCATATAATACTCTTATGAACTGATTCTTTTTAATGAGGCTTATGTGAATCTTTTTGACTGACTCGAGCTCCTGTTTTAGTTAGCAGTTTTGAATCAGACTCACTCAGTAAAGGGTTCAGAGCCATAACTGCATTAACAAGCCACTCCTTTAATGAACTTACAATTCATCTTCTGTTTATGTCCAATTCAAAATGAACTAGAACTGTTACTGTAGTGTACACAATAAACTGAAGTGCCTCTGAACAATTTGTCGAATAATTCTATAATGTGTCAACTAAATAAGTAAGTTGGCATAAGCTTCAAATGCTCCTTTGCCAGTTTTTTTCTGGAGCCCATGTTGCAGTTGAGACCTGTGCATGTTTAGTACCTTTTTTAACGGCACAACGGAAGGTACGCTGTTTATAAATACATTGGGTTTTAATGAGCTCTACCCGGGTGGTGCGTTTCACGAAGAATATTTGACATTTCTGTCAGCCTAGCTAAAGATACGACTGTAGTCAGAGGGATTTTCAGCATGTGCTGCTGAGAGAATATAGCAAAATTTATTGATATGATTCAAATCCCGTTTGGATCTAAGTGTTCATGACATGAATGACTGTCACTGATCTGTTACAAGGACACACTCACAGAATGCTGAAATGAATTCATATACACACACAAACAATCAATGCTCCACAGTCATGTCCAAATAAGCATGAATATACTGGACATTAAGGTCCAAACGAATACAGCAATTTCTTTCTTATTTTTATGAGTCATGAGTTACTGCAGTTTTTAATCACACGTAGCACAACTCAATACATTAGTCATGTCAGGCTTATGATCCAGATGACCTCCTATTTAAATGCCGCTTTATATGCTGATCTAGGACCTGCTTTCACCATAGTCGACTCGTGATCTTAAACCATTACCAGACAAACAGAACCTTCAGACGGGAAATAGGGATTCTATGGGGTGTTCACTTGATATTAAGTGCCCATATAGACTTATTATAACTTGACTAATTAAAGGTCCTGCTTTTTATTAACACACTACCAATGATCAATCAATGAAATCACAAACCATGCACATCCAAAGTAAAAGAATATAAACGTCAAATTTTCTACACACTAACAAAAACCTGTGTGCAAAAGCCAAACTCAAGCATACAAAACTCCCCTACAAATTAGGAATGAAGACCACAGCAGGTGCTGCAAGCATAAAAACAACACATCATGTACAGGGGGTGTGGTTTATCGTGGGGAGAAACTATGGAGGTTACCATAGTTACTCGTTTTCATTTCTAGAGGGAAATGAGAAATAGCCAGTCTGGCTATTCTTAGAAAGAAATCATCCTTTAACAATATGCTTCAAAACCTACAAGTACTGATTTCACCAGGCACATCTTTTTGCTGAATTTCCAGTCTTATTTTACTTTATTTATTTTTTTATTTTATTTATTTATTCATTCATTTATTTATTTATTATTATTTTATTTTATTAACAAATATTGTGAAAGTGAAAGTCGTGACATTTGAGCAAGTATGGTACCCATACTCCGAAATTGGTGCTCTGCATTTACCCATCCAAGTGCACAACACACAGCAGTGAGAAGTGAACACACCGTGAACACACACCCGAGCAGTGGGCAGCTATATCCAGTGCCCCGGGGAGCAACTGAGGGGTTCATGTGCCTTGCTCAAGGGCACTTCAGCCATGGTATTGAGGGTGGAAGAGAGCGCTGTTCATTCACTCCCTCCCAAGTACAACTCCTGCCAGCACCGAGACTCCGAACCTGCGACCTTCTGGTTACAAGTCCAATTCTCTAACCATTTAGGTCACAGCTGCCCTTTTCTCTGCATTTTCTCATGGGAAAACACTGGGTCTTACACTAGACAAGAGTAGAATGTTCATTACATTTTATTTTATTACATTTTTTTGCATTTGGGCAGTTTGCTTTTTATCAAAAGTGACTTACATTGCATTTAATGTACACATTTACCACTGTATCACTTCTTGCTTTCCCTGGGAATCGAACCCATGACCTTGCTGTTGCTAGCACCATGCTCTGTTAGGCTAATTATGATGTTATCTCTTCAGAAACATTGAGGGGAAAACTCATTTTAAAACTAAATGCCAAACGGTCGTTTTATATATCCCTTATCAGCTCAATCACACATATACCATTTGTATGCCTTGACAGGCACCAAATGCACCTTTATATGCTAGAAATTTAGTGGCAACAACTAACACAACGAAAAACAACAAGGCTGCTCTCAGATCGCACCTGAATCGGGAGAACACTTTCGCTGCAGACATGATGCATGTTGTCACTCTCTTTTAGAACCTGAAGTGTTTTATTAACTTACTTTAAAGGGGTCATGTATTTGAGAAATTAGTACTTACATATCAAAAACTTGAGCTTTTGATATATAGAGATCATTGTACTAAACGTTAATATCCTGTCAAGTTTTCAGGACTGAAATGTTTTTGTTTATCTTGATTAGCTGTAGACAAATTATGCAAAAATGTATCCATAGACCTGGCAAACAAGTTGTTTTGGGGTTCATTTTCCATACTGACACTCAGACAGAATGACTGTCATGATTTCTCACGTGAACAGCTTGGGATGAGACTGAAAAAAAAAGCTATATTTTATATTAATGGATCCACGTGTCTGTATTACTGAGACCATTGCGTGGGTCCGGATTGCTCACACTCCAAATTTGCCGAGTTGGCATGACGAGTGACAGGAAATTAACTTGGCCTGCCAACTAGATGCATAACTGCTGTACTTGAATTGCGAACAAACTTAGTCCACTTTAAAACAGAACAACTCTACTGTGAGGTTTGGCCTAATAACTTTTGAATTAGGATCCAGCGAAAGACTGGCCACGGCACTTTTCCCTTACCATTCCACATTAGCGTGCATTAAACCGTTGCCCCCCCCCACTCCGCCACCCCCCACGCCTCTCCCACCCTTCCACACCAACTACCCCGACCCCCCACCAGTACCCCCCGCCGCTCCCCCCCCCCGCCCCCCCCCCCCCCCCGCCGCCGCCCCCCCCCCCCCCCAGCACCTAAGCCTGCATGCTGCCACTGGTACGAGAGACAGCACTATGGGTTGTGTATACTACCCTCAGTTGCACGATTCCTCACCACAAGACGGTGCCATTGCTTGTATGCAGCGATTGAATTTCCACAGCTGCTTCCTCCTGCGCATGACGGTTTATAAAAATAGAAACGCAGACGCTCGGTCCTCAATGCTTCGTGTTTACGCACCTGGCGCCATCCTCCTTCGCTCTCGGAGCACCGAGACAGTTATTACTCAAAACACCCCATACACAGCAGCTACACGCCCCGACCACCTTTACCAGAAGATATTAAGATCAGAAAGAGGTCAGGACATGTTCAGGAAACATCGTCCTGAAGATGTCATAAGATCTCTCAAGCCAATGAGTGTTCTATGGCTTATATTATTAAACAAAAAAAAAAAAAAAACCTTTTTGTTCATAATTCCACCTCTGAACATGTACCGCGAGGCCATAGAGGAAAAGAAAAGAAAGAAAGAATAAGAAAATGGAAAAGAAAAGAAAAGAAAAGAGAAGAAAAGAAAAGAAAGAGCAAACTCTGCATAGTTGCCAGAAAAATCCAGAGCTTTTATTCCAGTACTTTTTGATACATTTTGTTATACATATTTTGTCTAGTAACTTGATAAGAGAATCGTATAAAGAATTTACATTTTACATATTCAAGTTGATGTTTTCTGTGGGGGGCTGTGAGTGGTAACTTTGCTTGCATTACCAACTTTGTGTTTTTAAACAACAGAAAAGGCCAATGAAATTTCCTCTGGGTATACAAAAGCTCTCTATCTACTCTGTTTTACCTGTTGTCACCATTGCAGTTCTAGTGCCTATTATAAGGAAACAGCACAATATAAAAAGTGAGTGCAACCTTCACTGACAGCTACACTGAGGCAGCCTTTGAGCCCACACATCAATTTTAAAAAACTGGGGCTCCTTACTTTCTCTAAGTCTACCGATATCAAAACTGCAGACCCATAAGATAGAAATGAAAAAAAAAACATGACTGAGAACTGGGGGGCATACCCACTGAATGGACGAAAAAGTCCATTGCTTATTGATTCAAAACAAACGACTTAGAATGATAGAATGAAGAATGTATGATTGTAAAAAAAACAACTCTTTTAATTATAATTTTTTCGTAAATGTTAGTGCGCCTGGGGAAAACAAAAAAAAACATTACATCCACCAAGGGAAGTAATTCTAATTTTTCCGTGATTCTACTGTCGTGCGCAATGGGGAAAAAAAATAATTTCTAAAGCTCATTGTGTATACGGAGCAATGATCAGAGAAATTAAGAGGGACCCTGGAAAACAAATGCCAGGAAAGGAAAGAGACAAGAAGGGTGAATCGTACAGTAATGTATTCATTCATCTTATTTTTTGTAAACATTTAAAACTACTATATTCTATTTTTGGCCTAGTTAGTGGTGTTAAGTAGAAACACATAGGAAACACCTCTAGCAAATGTTCAGAATTGCCTTAGAAACATTGTAGTGACCATCTATAGTACATTATCAAACGCCCTAGCAAACAATTTTGGCACTTTTTCATTAAAATTAATTTATTGATACATTTGCAACACAATATGTTTACTTCATTAGTTCATGATTAATTGTGTTTTATAGGTTGCAAAGGTAGGTTTTACACAGCTAGGCAGTAGACTTAGAAGAACCATTTATATTTCTTAAAAGAAACAATTTTTTATTTAGTGTGAAGAAACATTTTAATATCTAATAACCATTTTGCACTAAAGAATATTGACTATTTACTAGTAGAAAGTTTCCCCCATTAACAGAAAAGTTCATTTCTGACACTGACTCAGAGCTGTCATTACCTTCAAGTCTGCATGCAGTGTGGGTTTGCTTGCTGCCGGGACTGGGGAGCTCAGTCTTGTTTCCTCGAATTGTTTGGGTTGCATAAAGTTTAGTTGAATATAAACACCATCAGGGTGAAACAAATAAAAACCCAATCTGCAATTCCAACGATAGGCCAGTAAAGTACTAAACACATTAGCATTTTCTGATTCCTTTTTGAATTAACGATACTGAGAGAATTTTCTATAAGATTGGGTGCAACAGGATGATCACAGATTTAAATTGTTAACTTTTATTTAATACAACTTAGGAATCACAGACCGAGTACCAGTAGCAGTGTTTTGAAGCCCTGTACGGCTCACATCACAAATGTAGTACAACTAGCCACTGGCTTCTCTGCTTTCCTCTGACCACGTTTGATATGAATTTCCATTAGTGATGTGCAGGTTTGTGCAGTGTGTTGAACGAAAAGGCTTCATTAATGTATCATGTTTTTTTTTTTTTCCTTCTCTTCTCTTTCTCTTTCTTTTTCTTTTAATTATTGTATTTATTTATTTATTTTTTACCTTGGGCACCCTCACTGGAGCATCAATGGAAAGGAAACAGTTTGCCCCAAACTCAAGTCCTGCTTATCCTAATGGGTCACTCTTAGGCTGAGAAGAGTTACCACCGTGCCAGACAAAGAGACGACTCTGAGCGAGAGTGTGCGTTCACTCGAGGGATGATGCGCAGCAGGAGCTCAAAGGAGAGAGACGAAGGTGGAGGTAGGGGGGAGGGGGTGAAGGGTGTTTGAAGAGGAGGAGGAGGAGGAGGAGGGAGCGAGGGGGGAAGAGAATAGTCTCTATGGCCAACTCTGAATGTAGTTCTTTTTCAAGGTCAACCACATTGGGAACGGTTATACAAAACTGAAAAACAGGCTAATACAATTTGCACTTTTATTAGAATTAGAAACTGAGAATTAGATGCTTTCTCTAGGATTTATGTGTTTCAATAACAGACTGCCATTGCCTCCGTTATCATACCTGGGCCTTGTCCTCGTCGACCACCGAGCGGCGTGCACCCCCGATGTGGGCAATTTTAACGTTTGCGGGCGTTTTGATAAGACGGAGGCAAAAATTATTTTATTGATTTTGCTGTATATCACAAGAGTTTCCCCTTATCATCACTCTATAGGTCTACTGTCAGCCCACGCCAGCCTCGTAAAGATAATTTCACATATTGCACAGATTTGTCATTTTTTTTCCCCCTGAAGACATCCACCCAAGCACAAATTCATAGTTGTCATTAAACAAGACGGTCAATTCCCCAAAACAATGTGCTTCATGTCACAGGACCATTAAAAAGCAGGTTTTTATGGCTTGTAGCAGTAAAACGCTATTTAAAAACAGATTAAAGCACCCCAAAACGGGTATCTGGAGGATTATAAAAAGGGCTGCCACACGAATAAACTCCACACACGCCCAAACCCATAAGCCCATTCATGAGAGAGGGGTTATTGAGTGCATGCTTAATTATAAAAAATAATGCGTAAATGACTGCCCCCTTCAGGAAAGACTTCGGAGAGGCTTTTCCAACAGCGTGTAGATTGAAGAGAAAATGGGTGTCTTCTCTTAAGTAAGGTTTACTGCTAGCCCCCATTGTGGTAACCCCTTTGGTGTGTGCGCTTTATAAGGTAACTCAATAAAATTGGCAAGATTTCACATAAGAGGAAATTCAGAGAAATTTAATGGTCTTTCTCCCAGGAATGTACCCTCTTCATGTGAATGTGAAGTGACATAATAACCATTTATTATTTATTCTATTAAAAATAGTATTATATCCGTTGCCAAAAGTATTCATTTGCGTCCACCCATCTTCGGATTTAAAGTGTTCGGTGTGGCCAAAATCTATCCTCTCTTCAGTAAAAGACACTGGACAAACACACTTGGAATTATTTATTTGCAAAAAAAAAAAAAAAAAAACACAAAAAAGCCAAAAAAAAAAAATAAAAAAAAAAAAAAAAAAAAAAAAAAAAAAAAAAAAAAAAAAAAAAAAAAAAAAAAAAAAAAAAAAAAAAAAAAAAAAAAAAAAAAAAAAAAAAAAAAAAACAAAAAAAAAACAAAAAAAAAAAAAAAAAAAATAAAAAATAAAAAAAAAAAAAAAAAAAAAAAACAAAAAAAAACAAAAAAAACGCACCCGAATGATACCCCTAGACTGGGAGCAAAAAGAAACAAGATTCTTGGGTGTCGATATTGAACCTCAATTCTAAACCATTCATGTTTGAAGGAAAATGCCGCTCTGCTCATCACCTGCAGCCGTACCATCCCAAAGTAGTGTAAATTGTTGCTGTGGTAGCTAATCCTTTCCAGGCTGGTGGTGTCTGTTTTGTTTTTTTTTTTCAGGGAGGACCTGAACTGAGGGAATCGTCCGAGTTGTTAGAGTTAGAAGGGGAAAGCTCAATGCACCAAAAGATTGAGCTTAGCCTTATGTAAAAACCTAGTCCCCCCAAAACATTGAGCAATACTCGGACTGGGCAGAAGGTTTAACCTTTTCCAACAGACTCAATGACACTTAACAACACCCTAAAGAGGTGGCTTTTTTTTAGACAACTCTGTGAAATGTCCTTGAGTGTGCCCAGCTGCAGAGCCTGAGCTTGAACACACCAATCAAAAATTTTTGCATGAAACCTGAAAACGGTGCATCTGCCCCCCTCCCAAACCTGACCGAGTTCTCTTGACGAGGTGAAGAGGAGATTGTAGGGACCAAGAAGGGCAGATTAATTGCTAAAAATGCTGATAAGCAAGAGCTATGTCGCATCAAAAACCAAAACAGACTTGAGGCGTGTACAGGTGCTTCAGACTAAGTATTTGAGGGTTTTGGGTATGAAGTACCTATGCAATATACTTGTGTATTTTTTTATAAATTTACTAAATTGTTGACAGTTCTGTTTTGGGCTTTTGTCAGTATTGGTTTAATGGCAGTGTAGACCCTGAATGTGGGCAAACAGTAATTTAAAGCATTTTAACCTAAGGCAGGCAAATACCAAAACGTTGAAGTGGGTGAAAAAAAGAAACTAAAAGGGTATGGCTACTTTCTTAAAGGCATACTGTTTAACTATCCAAACAGATGAAAGATTATATAAAATAATGCTCGTATATATTTAAACTTTATCAATAATACAAAATACCCTTTGAAATGCCTAGCCCTTTTCCAGTCAAGTCTATATGACAAAACATTGAGATGACGCAAACCATCAACTTTGTTTCTGATGGTGATAGACAATAAAAAGTTCTCTCTTAATTGGGTTTAGTAAAACCAGAAGAAGAAAGGTAATTTTAGAACTTTCAGGAGGTTGTTCCGGTGCCCCCAGACAATGCCGTCCTCCTCTGTTTTGAATAAGGCCCAAAACCTTCCGAGGGCCAGAGAGAGATACGCAAACCACCAGCGCCAGGATAGGCATTAACAAAATTGTGTGTGGAAAGAATCCAGACAACTAGACTGGTTTCATTTTTTTTGGGTGGGGTGGCAATGCTCTGCTATTGTGGGCAATAAGGCCTCAGCAAGACCTTTTATTCTTAGCAGTTTGTCATTCCTCGTTGGTGTACCCTCTCTGTTTATTGTGTATATAACTGTTATTTCTATATTGCCAATGCATGAGCATATTGTAATATATGTCGGTAGTTAGTTTGTTTATATGATACCTTGTATTTCTTGGACCCTGGGGTGGGCGTTGAAAGAAACTAATACAATAAATATTTAAGTAATATATTAAATTTTTTCTTATTTTTAAGGGCCACCTTATTTCAGCCTTCTATAAGCTTCATGGGTCTTGCTGTCCCTCTTGCTTTTTTGTTTAGCTTCCGATCCCGAGAACATCAGAGCAGGCATTTTCCAACCTACATACCACCACATGAGTCAACATTTAGTTTGTTAAATGATGGGTTGGGTTTGGAGGGGGGAAACAATGCAATCTATTTAAATTGAAGATCAACATTCATATTACGAACAATACAAAAAAACAAAACAAAACAAGGACAATCTATTACAGTTCTTTACTGACTTACCATCAATGAATTTTTAATTAAATTTATATATTTAAATTTGAGATAATTGTGCTGTATCTAGTTTTTGGAGTTTGGCGGTTTAATTTCCTGGTGAGTGGGTTTCACTCAGGCGAAGGATATTATCCTCCCGTTGTTGTTGTTGGTTATTACCATGTTTATGAACTGTTGACTTCCAGAAGTCCACTGCTATGCAATGTGTCTCCATAATATGTAGGTTAGAAGAGAAAAAATGACAATAATAATATTCTGACAATTGATACATTTCTAAGATATAGCTATGGGAGTTCACATTGATTGGGATTCAATAAAGGAATTCTTGTAAAAGTAATTATCAAAAAAAATGTATATCATGTTATATCATCACACCTACTTCTACAATGAAAGTGGTTTTTTTGCCAGTCCTCCGCAAATATTCAATGCTGGAAAAAGCCAAAGTTGATCATAGTGGATAATAATGGGGTGATTTGTCCTTTTGTCTGTGCTATATATTTATGTTTGAATTATTAATTATTAATGATGTTGAACATGACTGTTTTGTCACTATTTTTGCGTTATAGGGCCTGTAATGATTGTGGATTACAGAATAGGTCTACAACTGTTAAAAGCTTATGGAGGTGAAAATCCTTCTCTGTGTGGAAATAAAAAAAAATACTAAAAACAGCAGCATTAAGCTGGTTGCTATGGGAGGTTACCAGCTCCAAGCGTGCAACTTGTCTTTCTTTTTGGTGGTTTTTAAGCAGTTTAGGGCACGTTTCAGTCTGGTCCTACGGAATAAATACCCTACCAGGTACCCCAGCTGGAGGAAACCAGCCTTTTTTTGATTGTGCTTATTCACTTGGTAATAATAGTATTTCTAGTATGCTTAAACAACAGTTACATTTTTTCGAAATTTGGACGCGAGGGTCATTTAGCAAGCTAGTGTATATTCTTCAAGCTATGTCGTGTTATCTATCTATTACGTTTGATCTCTTCGGCACCCGGCTGCGTCTATATCAGTCACCACTCGCCCTTTTTTTTTTCAGCCACGCTGTTCGCCAGACGCTTCTCGCTCAGTGTTGGCAGTGGGGGTGTGATGATGATGGATTTTCGTCTCGTTATCGTGTGGTTGTTTCTCTCGGGGCGAACCGAGTCGAGGGGTGTATCATGACGCCGCTGTCTCTTTACGTTTGTGGCCTGAATTTTTAAAAGTGGAACTCCGAGGGCGCCCCTCCCCCCTACTCGAGAGTTGTGACGGAGGGACAACAGGTATTGAAAAAAAAGGTCCAGTATTCGTGTAAGAGGGGTGAGGGAGTGAGACAAGTGTCGCGAGGGAAGGGAGAAAGGAGATGAGAAAGGGATCCGTCCCGGATAGCATAAGAACCTGGTTTGGGGTTTCGGCCCACGTTGGAAACAAAGAGGATCCAATCGGCACCCGGCTTGTACCCGTTAGTTATGTTTGTACATTGCTGAGGAGAGGGGGGAGCAAACGGGGACAGCCAGCAACAGACCAAACCCCAGGGTTTTTTTGGCGAAATTCCTGATGCATGCGTGCCTGATCTAGAATTAAAATGCAAAGGAAATATGGATGTTAACCTACGTGTTACTAAACATCGCTGGGTGTTTTCAATCATTCTGTGGAGATCATATCTGTGGTTTTCCCCCCTTTCCTTGTTGGCTTCCGTCACACACTGGCATATACCAAAGGTGTGCTGCTGGGTGTATTCAGGAGTATATTACTCTTAAATCATTCCGGACTAATTTAAATCTGCTCGATGTCATTGATTTTGCCTTGTGGTCGATTTTGTGGACACAGCCCTTATCCATTACCACTGGGTTATGTATTGCACTGTTTCATTTATTATACTATTCGTGAGCAGACTGATGAACCCTTGCGCACCCCTCAAGCAAATACATTTTATTTCTTCTTTACAAAACATGTAGAAAACTTTTAACCTTCTGTACAGTAGTTTTTTCATGACAATTGCACAAACCCTTTCTTTTTCTCTCTCCTAAAACCACAATGCTTTAACTCCTTTGTTTGTATTGCTTTCTTACTCCTTTTTCCTGCTTTTATCCCCTTTTTGCCTACTTTTGGTCTCAAAACCTTCTCCCTTTTCTTCTCTCTTCCTTTCCCCCTATATTAAATTGCACAAACCTAAACTGTTTTTTACAAATGCTATATTCTTTCTTTTCCTTTCTCCCGTCTTAAATTTGAATATGCCTTCTTTCTTTCAAAACTCCCTTTCTAAAAAATTTCTCTCTTTTATCTCTCTCTTTCCTTCTACTTTTTTCTTACTTTTTTCACTACTCTTTCTCCATTTTTTTTTTTTTTATTTTCTACCTCTTAAACAAATTGAAGTCCATTTGACTATGAAGTTAAGGCCTTATCATGGATTCACAGTGGCCCACAAAAAAAAAAAAAAAAAAAAAAAAAAAAAAAAAAACAAAAAAAAAACAAAAAAGGCAAATCAAGTATTTTTTTAAATCTGTAGGCTGTCGTCTGGATGGCATGATTTTATTAGTTTAATATAAAGATCTATAAATGAGCACACAACGCTTACATGTTTCCTTAGACTAATCTGTATGGCAGAAAAAGCAGGAAAATAGGGATTTGAAACAAAGAAGTCGAGGAGATACATGCATGACCAATCCACACCACGGATAGACTCTGAGCGTCATGAGATCACATTACTGTCGGATCAGGGCGTTCTGCCATGCTGGAGCTTTGTTCTCTCTCCCTTTCTCATATTTTTATTTCAGAGTGCTCTGTTGACCTTTTTGTTTCACACACAACTTTAAAAAAAAAAAAAAAACAAAAAAAAAAAAGTGAAAGTGACGTGACATACAGCCGAGTATGGTAATCCCATACTCAGAATTCGTGCTCTGCCATTTAACCAATCCACACCACACCAAACCAATTGCACCACACACAGCAGTGAACACATACCCGGAGCCAGTGGGCAGCCATTTATGCTGCGGAACCCGAGGGAGCAGTTGGGGATTGCTCAAGGGTACCTCCGGTCCGTGTATTGCCGGCCCGAGACTTGAACCCACAACCTTAGGGTTAGGAGTTGTATATGATCACAAATCATATTATTATTATATTTTAATTATCATACTAGCTTATGGTACAAACATTTTAGTATGGTTTAAGATTTTTTTTTTTTAACCCATTGAACTATTTTTGCAAAATCATTGGGGGGGGGTGTTTTCTTTTAGTAATTGAAAATGCCTTTTTTTTTTTTTTCTTGTTATGTTTGAAGCCGGTCACAGGTTCATTCATGAAAAACCTATAGCCTTGCTATCTGTATGTGGGGTAATTAAATTAATCCAACTCTTCCTCTCCAGAGGTCAGACACTCCAAAATCTACAAATCCTGAACAGTCAAGAGAAGTCAGGACATATTGTCAGGCATATTGTGATGCACTTTCAATAAAAAAATAAAATTAAAAAAATGATGACACCTTTATTGCAGTAACTAATTTTTATCACTGGGCAGTGCAACTAGTAATTTTACCATCTAATGTTAGATGTTATTGTAGACCAATGCAGAAAAATAGAGATTTTCAGAGCACCTTGGGGGGTTACACACCGGTCTTTATTAATGAGAACCTACAAACATTTTTTTTTTTTAATTAACACTGGGATTTTAATTAATTTCTGCTGTGCACTGTAATGCATTGCATCGCTTAGTGTGACGTATGTAGGCGTATGTTTCAAGAGAGACCTGCCAGTATTCTGTGCTAAAGCAACAAAGGTTAGAGTTCACTGAATCCTGAGCCTAAACATTGTCAGCAAGGATTCAGCAGGTTGTTTCTGCATCTTAAATTTAGCAACTGTAAATGAAGACAAGACATACAAACCCTCTACATTGCGAGTAAATCACTCGCCTATGCGACTAAATTTGACTAATGGGCGATTAAATGATGTCTATCGTTAGCCATTGGCTAATAAATTCTTAGATTTTACTCGTCAGTGTGTTTGTTGTTCAGGGGGCTATTATAAGTTAAGCCACAGATATATTTTTCACTCGACTTTGGAACACTGACTGAGCGCTTCAGAGTTCGCTCTCCATCAAGCGATCTGTACTTTTTCAATTCATCTCAATGGACGACACAGCTGTAACGTTACTTGACGCTCTGTAAACTCTGTGTGAAGGCGCACGACTCACCGTCGCTTTGCTGATAGCGCTGTTTTTCACCCATCAAGGATTGAGATACGAGAGCGAGACTCTTACCACGCTGAATCGACGCGATACATGTTAACTATAGTCGTTGTTGGATTTTCCTTTAAAAAATAACTGGAGTTCTGTTTTTATGGATGAATTCAGATTTTTAGAACAAGCCGAAGATATGCCGGGTTCTCCGGTAGTAGTGGCGGAGCTAATTGCGCAAATGGCAAATTTCCATTGGCTAGCGCTTCATCTCGTTACCGTCCCTGTTTTGATTTCATCAAAATCATTAGTGACGAAAACGCCCAGACAACGGGATTAATATTTCAGTGACCCAGCAGCTCATCAATCCGTTTAGCGCATTGTATCTTGTTAGAAGGGTAGTAGAATTAGAGAAGTATTTTTTTTTGGGTCGTTTAATAAGAAAATAATATCATCTTATTACTATATGTTTTGTTTACAAGAAACCCTGACTGACCAACAATATCTTAAGCAACACCACCAGTCCTATGTTCAGTTAAAATGTCAAATATGCATTTATATATGGTTACCAAGTTGTACGTTAGTTCTAATCCAATAACGTTCTATCATTAAATAGTGCTTAAAGTAATCATAAATACCATAATATTATTCTTGACTGACTCGAGTAACGAGAGCTAAGAGTTACGAAGCTGTGCCATTGTATCAAACATAAGCTGATTGGATACGTGTGTGAGTGTGTGTGTGTGCTGTGTGTGTGCTGTGTGTGTGTGGGGGTGTGTGGGTGTGTGTGTGGTGTGTGTTGTGATAATCAGGACACAACTTGTTTATAATGACATGGGTAGGAACACAGTATTACAAGGAAGAGGGTGACTTAATGAGGACATAACCCATGCTTCCCCATTTTTCTAAAACGCCTGTATAGAACGCATGAACATATACTGAGTTTTTTGTGAAATTAAGAAGATGACGCAAAGGTTTGCCTGTAAGGGGGTAGGGTTGAGGTGGAGGGGTTGGTGCTGGGCAATAGCTACATACAGTTGGTAAAAGTATAAAAACCATGACGCCTTATGGGATGTCCCCACAATTCACACAAAAACAAAGTGTGTGTAGTGTAAAAATCGTATATCAGTCTGGCAAATAAAACTAAAAAAAAAATAATATTACAGCAATGGCGAGTATATTGCCAAGGCTTCGGTGGCGTAGAGGGCTTTGACATATTTGATGCAGTTTCTGTTCCCTGGACCAGGACAGTTTATCAATTGACATGCAATGTTGCAGTCTCAGTTGTTAGAACCAAAATGGCTCATTGTATTGATGCATTACTCTTCTCATTTTGAGTGCAGGAAATTGTTGCCAAAGAAAAGAAAAAAAAAGAAATTACTTTCCTACATAAGTGTCAAATAAATTCATTAAAAATCTGTATAGAGTTTGGAGCACGAGAACCAATTTACGACCAGACTTAACTAATGCCGTGGCTATATTTGTAAAATTCCTAAAATTCGCTTCCCATTTCAAGAAAACTCTATAGCTCTCATTTCAATGTGCTTGTCTTCTAAAAAATGTAACAAAACATTTTAGATGGATATTAAAATGTTGTTTGGGGTTGGTTTGTCATATTTAATCCATGTTACCACTATTTCATCCAGCTAAACTTACTCACCGTCCACAAGTGCATTACAACACCAATGGCTTGGATGGCAGTGAGTGATGAGGCACCAGGATGCCATGACGCACTGGTACGTACATCAAACTAAATGTACATTCTTTTAAGAATCGAAGTCACAGTGACCAGGAAAAAAAATGGAAAAACTCTTTCTAATCTTACATTACTTGTACAGGGGGCTGGTACCATAGAAAAAGACGGTATACTTTGCTAGGGAATCAACCTGCGAATCCCTTCTGTATATTCAACTGGAATAGATTGAAGTATTGTTAAAACGCAAACATTGCACATTTGAGATATGCAATTTACTCACTCCTCAAGTGTTCCAAACCCTGTATGAATGTCTTTCTTCTGCAGAACTCCCTTTCTTCTTATTGTTTGTTCCATACTGTGGGAGTCAGTGGGGCCCATCAACAATTAGCAGTATCCATATTCTAACCAATCTTTTCTGTTCAAGAAAGAAAACGTGTACAGGTTTGGAAAACACTTGATGGTGAGTAAATAATTGAACCAAACAGACAGGAATTTCATTGGGTGAATTATCGGTAAAGGTCACGGTTTGATTGACAACATTTGTCAGATACAGGTTGTCTACTCAGTATTTGCCTCGCTAATATAGAGGATGATGTCATCAGGTGTAGAAAGTGTGTCAAAAGTCGCAATGAACTAAATATTAGATTGTACTGTTCTGTGTTCTGTATGATCGATTTCTGCCGTAGCAGAGAGTGGAGAATTACCAGAGGCTAGTGGACCGTGGTTGATGACGGATTTGCTATGGTTTCCCGACTTGTAAAGGTATGGTACACTTCATCCGCACAAATGACCATGATCCAAAAGTTTCAGGTTGAGGATGGGAAAGAGTAACGTTGACCCCAAAGATTGCTTGGAAGATATTACTCCTTTAATGTAATTCAGGTCACCTGTGGGAAGACAAATGTCTCTACTTGATTAAACTTTTTTTTATAGGATTACAGCAGCTATTTATTCAAAATTATATATAATGATTCAATATTCTCTTTCTTATTGTTAAAATGCATTTATTCTCATAATTATGTGAATCATTCTTATTCTCTCCAGTCTTTCCTCTTCCAGCAAGATGTTGGCTACATTTAAATAAAAAACAATCGCGTGTAGCTAAGCAAGATAGCACTCAACAGAAATGAAATTGTCCCAGTGGGGCATCAATACAAAAGAATTTCATTAGGCAATCCAATCCTCAAAAATGAGGGAGGGAATTGTGCAAATGTGGGTGTTGTAATTTCTGGTCCATAGTGTCACTTTTACGTATCTTTTAAATAACGTGTTCGTGAGGATTCTTAAAGGGGTGTAGCACACACACCACCAAAAATGACCAATTTGTCATTGCGCTCACTCTCCTTGTTGTTCCAAACATCGTAATGAGTTTACGTTTGTTCTGTGGATAGCACGACACGAAGAGCAGATAGAACGATTATTGTACGCATGGGAAGGAACCAAACCGTTGCTGGCTAGCCATTGACTTCCATAGAGGGGAGGGACACATGGAAAATGAAAGGCTGACCAAGCCACGAGCATACTACTAATTCTTTAATTTTTGTGGTGCGTTCGCTCAGCTGTGGAAAGAAAGAAACTCATACAGGTTTTAGTGTGTGAAGTAACGTCGATGCCAGCAGTGATGACATTTTTATCAAAAAATAATGTTTTTTCGATCCCTGCTGTGTATTCTTTGGTTTTATTCTATCAATAGGCAATATTATAAATGGAACACAAGATTGAAAATTGTTACATGGGGTGATTGGGACAATGATATCGGAAATTGTATGTATGATTAAAAACTTACAAACTCCTGGTATAAAATAACTGCTATTTGGTTTCTTCTGTACATTGTAGGTCAACAAGTGTTATAACTCGATATTTACGTTTGTATAGTTCACATTACTGTGTTCAACAGCTAAATCAAACGAACCTGGAGTCGGGAGCCGATGCCCAAGCAGGAGGTCTAATTGCAGACCCTGACACAGTCTCTGAAACGGAGCAAAACAACACCATCACACAGGCCCAGATCGACACTCTAGGCACAGGTAGGAACACGAGGCGAGTGAACACAATCCAGTACAGCAAATGGTAACATCATTGCGCATAATGTTTTCTTTTGAAACATGAAGAGCTAAAACTTTCACTCAAGAGTAGGACCATTAGAGCCAGGATGACGGTTTTTTGAACGTATGTGTGATGTTGGCATAGGTAAACAATGGCTGCAGGGGCACGGGGTTAGTGCCACAGCACCCACCCATGTCACCCTAGGTGCAGCTGCCCAACGGTCAGAACGGTTTGCAGGTACATGGAAGAAGAGTCGGCCACACCCCCCACGGCACTCACACCAATCCTCCCCCACGCGCCCCCCAATTCAGTCCCCACCAGGTGATGGGAGATGTCCAGGTTACGATTAACATTCTTACATGTCCTGTCAGGCATTCGCATTTGATCAGGTGACAAGGTGCATTTCATTCTTGGATGTAGTCATTCGTGCTCTCACGTGATGCTCTTAATCAGGAATTTCAAGAAAGAGCTTTATTGCCAAGTGTGTAAACACACACAAGGAAATTTTTTCTTGCTGACAGAAGCTTCAGGGCACAGACGAGGTTGAAAAATTTGGGCAAGACACCGATAGATTCTAGCTAACAACGAATAGTGAGTAAAAGTAAACTATTGTAAAAAGTGAGTGTATAACGAGAGGACCAAGGGAAACGGTCTACGTGGTACATATATCGAGGGATATAGACAAAATAGATCAGGGCTTGGAAAATACAATCAACGGCACGGAGAAAAAACGATGGACATGACTTCCGCATTCGGTGTGTCTGAGCTTTCCTGAATGCATTGTGATTCTTTCTTGAATGTGATTTGAGCTTAAGTGGGAACAGCAGCTGGCACTGCATGCTTAGGACAAACAGCTGTACTTTGCTTGATTTCTACATCCCCTTACACTACTTAAGTTAAGAAACCATAATTCATAAAATTTGAAACGGTTGACAGGCAAATACTTACCAAAGGTGTTCACAGTTGGCTGTGTTTAACTTCATATCTCCTCGTGTGTCATATAAGCTATTCTAAGTCTTGCGGTGTAAATACATTGCTCGCACTCACTAGAGCGCTCTGTTTAGCACTCTTCTTCTATGGCCGTGAGTGTTGTGGCTAAAAACACGTCGAATTAGAGAGCCATCTAGCTGTTAACATCTAAAGGGCTCAGAATCGATTCCAGCGTGAATCGGCGATGTCATTCTGAAAATCTAAGAAATCGATCCACGAATACTAATTCAGCAGTCACGATTTATCATCCCAGCCCCTTACAAATTATGCGATGGGAAGTGGGTAGCTGAATGTAAGATATTATTCAGGTCACGAACATGTACGTATAATAAATATAAGTTATATCTAGTTGGGAATTGCACCTGTGGTCCGTGAGATACCTTTAACTATTCAGTGTGGGTGATGGCTTGAGGAAGAAAGCTTGTGTCCTGTGTAGGGCTGTTCTGGGTTGCCTTCATTGCTCTGTAGCAGCTCGACCATACGGCAGACAGTTCAAATCACAGAGCAGTGTGCTGGGGAACATACTACCTCGATGGTGCGGGGTCCAGAATGATTTTACCAGCAATGATTTTAAACATGCATCAAAATGTGAGAATTTGTGCCATATCGGTCAAGTCTAAATATGTAAGAATTGTTCTGTTTATCAGATTTCCACAGTAGCGGAGAGTGAGGGACTCGCAGGAGTCAAGTGGACAGCGTGGACTGACTCTCTGAAACGAATAAGATTCTTTCAAATCTTTCCAAGACGCCCCTCATATAGGTATGTACTACGGTCTTCACGCAATGGTGTTTCACCTACAGGAAAAATTTTTCAATGTCACCAGCTTTCTGCTGTGATTTATAGGGAAAATCCTGACATGGACTATTTCATCAGATGCTCCAGGCAGCTTCCGATAATGCGAGAGAGGAGAAAATCCGCGGAGGACATCTGGGCTCCTGCCATCACTACAGTGACCGGTGCAAAACACCAGAATATATCGAGACCAGCAGCGGCCAGTACAGTAAGTCAGTGGACTGACGTTTTTGCGATATTTTGAGATTCAGATCTGAAACCTCCCAACTTCTAATAATCACTGCTCCAAAAAGTCAGGAGCACCATTCAGACCACACACTCCTAAACATATAGGTTTTCATGTGCACAGCTTGTCCACCAAATCAGTGACACCCCTCTGTGATTGCTGATTCTTCTTCAAGTCGGCCATTACACCCAGGTGGAAGCCATTCACGCTTGCAAATAATGGGTATCAGCGGGAAGTGCAGGGATTGCAATGACCTAAACCTCCACCTAAGTGACCACCAGAGTGCCCAGGCTAGCAGCAGCCCGCAGGGGGAGAACCACCCCACATCCTGGCCAGTGTACGCACCAGACCACAGCTGCCCCGGTCAAAAAATATGGGGCCCAGAAAGCAAGTGGGGGACAAGGTGGGCGGCCTATTTTCCCACTGATTTTCATTGCGTGACAGTCTGAAAATACATTTACATAGGCCCTCAGTGATAAACCGCATGGATCAGATGGCAATGTATTCACATGGCGAACGCGCGAGTTGTTTTGTGATCCTATGATGAAACCCTGGACACCCACTGCGCAACGTGGGCCAATTCGAAGGATTGTCTGTCCTGTACATACAATGTAATATGCTTTGGCATAATAAGAATAAAATTCATATTTATAGTATCTTATTTATTGGTTTATTTAAATATCCTGTTAAAAAATAGGACACAATAGACCATGCTATAGCTGAAATGGCTTTTACGTCTTTAATTTTAAGCTTTAAAACTGTTTGAGTATTAAGCGGAAAGTTAATGCAACCTTGTCTTATTTACATAAGGTCAACATTAACGCTGCTTGGTTTATATTTTTCTGGCGATATACCTGTAGTACACTACCTATTTTTACCCACTTGTGATTGCATACCAGCCACCAAATAAGGACCCATGTCACAAATGCTTTGCTACTCTAACAGATCTTACTCACTGTGGTTGGAGCAGTTTATGATTTTTTAATCTCATACTAAATATCTATATATACGAACATTGCCCGCAGTTTTCCGTAATAAATATAAATGCCACCTTAGAGCAAGCCCCCGGCACTTTACTGTGTGGTATTGGACAGTTTTACTGGGGGCATCCTGAATTTGATTTTCTTTTTGCAAAAGAGGTGGATTCAGACGGCAATTAAAGTACCACACAACCTTGTTTTTGTCCAAAATAAAAGCGTAGGTAAATTTGGCCCGGGATTTTTACGCGGGTTAGACACAGAGTGTGGCAGAAAAAAAAAACAGCAGCGTTGTTTGGGATTCAGATAGAAATTTTAAAATCCACAAAACTAACTCGTTGTTGCCAAAAATGTTACGTCCCCATGATAAAACAAATTACTCGTCGAAACGGACTAAGAACTAAACCATGAGGCACAACAAATTGCTGCTTAAAGTATGGAGAATAGTTTCTAATTTTTGATTATTGTTTTTAATTTGTGTCTTATCAATCTGGGCTTATTGCAAGTTATAAGGTATCCACACTGTACTTCCTGTTGGCTTTAAATTAAAACCTTTATTCATTGTTTCTGTTTGTTTTGCCCATAATAGCTGCTGCGGCGGGCATTGTTACAGGCCTACTATAAGGTCGTATTATTGCCCAAACCAGCACTAATTGCTCCAGGTGTGGCTCATGGCATCGCTCCGGCTCTGCCAAATAAGGAGTTGTGAAGAGGCCCTACGCGAAAGAGGGAGGTCCGCCCTCATGACGAAACAGGGAAAAACAAAAACCAAAGTTTTTTGGTAAAAGCACACAAGGTAAGTATGACCCATAAGTGATAAGGCGTGACCTTTCTGCGCCCCTGCTGATACTCTTACATATGAACGATTTACCATTTTGGGGTTGTTAAGATTTTGTTACGCTTTGTGTGATGACGTGTCTGATGCGCACCAAGGTTGCATTAATTAAAAAATAAAAATTTAACAAAAAAACCGCTTATAGCATTTTTGCCATTTATCGGATAGGCATTAGTTGTATAGCCATGGGAAGCGGACGTGGGATAGCGATAAGGGGTACCTGACATGATCTAGGAAACAGGGCCACACAGCGGGACTTGATAAGCTCTTTACGCCAGAACCAAGAGAGCACAACCGCCACTATTGTCAAGCACGCTGCCCACTGCTGGCCTATTACTCAGCAACAAGTTATACTTATTTTAACAAATGAGAATTTATTGCTGATGGTTGGAAAAAAGTGAGATTCACTAGCGTTTACGCCAGGTCTCAGTGATCCTTCAGAACTCAGGCTAATCTGCTGATTTGGTGATCAAGAGAGCATTTCGTATTAGCATCAATGATGAAAAATGGTTGTGCCTGCTTGCTATGATTATATCATATAATATCTTTATATATCATATTACTACATATATATAAAGAGAATAACCCCGGTCTGCTATGGTTTTTTCAGGACTCTTTTAAAGGAGTTAATTATATTCCAGCAAATAAAAAATTCAATGACGAATCAACATAAACAAACATGGTATCTGCAGATGGTCATGTCGTACTGTTTTAATTCGCAAAGTTGACAATTAAGGTTTCTTGGAGGAAAAATTCCATGTCCAGATTTTCGCCAACTTGACGTTGGACGGTAATGGTGGCTGAAGGTCCAAACTGCAGTGTCAATGCAGCTTCACGAAGGGCTCTACATGATCGCCAGCAAAGTGTTGTTCGCCCTACCATTTCATGGATTACGGCGTACACAGATTAAGCTCGAACCGCACTTGACCTTTTCCAGTCGGGATTATGTCATGGCGTTAAGACTCGCATGCGCCAAGCAAAGCTAAAGCGCAAGCAAGACTAGCATTTTGTGGTTAAAAAATATATAAATGATTTTTTGGTTTTTTTTTTTTTTTTTGAAATTTTCCAATGGGTTGGCTAGATAAGAACACTTTCTTCCTCAGATGTGGATCGTGTAGAGCCCTTTAAGATGCAATGACTGAAAACTGCAATTCCGGACCTGCAGCCCATGGATTCCCCCCCACTGAAGTCCTTAGATGTAGAATAAAATCCCGAAGTTTTTTGCTAAAAAATCCCTTAAGTTTCTTTTGCCGACTGAAGACCAGAAAGAGATGGCACATCTTAGATGACATGGGGGTGAGAAAACAGTATCAGGGGAAATTTTTATTGGAAGTGGAAGTAAACTAATCCTTTAAAAGCAGATTACAAATGACTACACTTATTTCAATACTCCAGCTGTTTTAACAGATAGTTATAGTGTAGACAATGTAAAATATAGCCAGCTCTCATGTATGAACAGGAGGACAAAACAAAGACAAAAAAAATCTGAGTTGTCAAAATACTGATTCTGTAGATTGTCTTGTATGTTTCTACACGCTGCAATTGCTTGGCCTAAATATATGTGGTGATAAGGTCATCAAAATCATCATAAACTATAAACACAGGACAAAAAAATAGAGATACCTGAAGGATACATGTAAGTTTGTAGTGTCCACCATATAGTTTAAGTATATAACAACATTTTATCTTTAAACAACATAAAGGCCATGTGCAGTATAATAATTACTATTTAAAGATTTTTGCTGTAACGAAAATCGTGCACCCTCTTCACTGGTTATTGTGTGACTACTTTCGTTGACAGCCCTATTTTTTAGAACAAGATCATCAAAAAAACATCTGCTAAGTCAGATCTCAAATTTCATTCCCCCCTCCAGAGGAGGCTGCTCGTAAGAGTGCCGTCGAAAGAAATCGGCAACTATGGTCAAAGCGTCTCTGGAGAGAGACGTGTGGGGCCCGTTGTGGAGAACCAGAACACAAACTCCTCATCGGGAACTCCAAAAGCACCTCACAAGACGCTGTACTGTCACAAATCAGAGTGATGTACCACCCGTTTCTCCTTCACTCTGGCATACTTAACCGTACAGAGGACTAAACAGGGAGGAGTCAGCCATAGACGGAGCGCGCGACGCATGTTTTTCTAAATCGTTTGTCTTATTTATAAATTGCTACAGACCTGCCTGTATGAAACACACAAGTTACAGAGAGGGGGAACGAACAGAAGTCAACACAAATCCTCCTCTAGAAAAAATAGTGGATCATGTCATTAAAGACAAAAAAAAACAAAAATATGCTGAGAACAGTGTTTTATCGTGGACATAACAAACATACACAAGTACCTTCTTCTACAGGCTTCTTTACCTCCTGGACCTCAAACGGAAAACTCAAGACGGACGGATTCTGTGGGTGGGACAAATGTTTTACCTTTTTTGTTCCAGCTAGTGCTCGGGTTGTATCATTCGTCCGTAATTTTTAATAAGAGACAGAACTAATGTAAATCAATAATAATAATAATAATTATAATAATTTAAGCTGAAACGTTATATGCACAAGCCTTGTCACTGCGCTCAGGTATGCGAGAAAGAGGGTGTCTTGGAGTTGGGCAGTCCATTCCCATTTCTTGAGATTCTAGTTAGGTGGTTTTAAAGTGTACTCTGACATCTTACCTTTTATTTGGTGAGGTATAGTGCTCTTGTTTTATAAGTTGACATTTTTTGTACTTTTTAAATGATGAACAAACATATAAATATTATGAATATTGAGTGTTACCAGAATCTATGCCATTTATAAACAGAAATATTGTGTAGCTATACAGAACAATAGTGATAGTCCCATGATATTTCGATTTGTGGTCATGGTTGGTAGATGGCAAAAAAAAAAAAAGCAAGGAAAAATGCTACCTAAAATCAGTTAATTGTCATAAAATACTGCCATTGCAGTAGCAACAGTTGCAGCTGAGATCGCATTCTACAGAAAACATGCTGGCTGGATTACCGGGTTTATTGCAGACCATTTGTTCACTCTATACACCCAAATTCAGATCAATTGTCAGCGAATGTACACCACAGAAGTGAATTTGCATAGATTTTCAGGTTGAAACAATCTCTTCCAACATTTTATGTTGATTCCATATTTAGCAGGATCCCTTGGCGCTGTTATGCTTGATATCACATAGAGCGATCAAAAATTTTGTTTTGTTTTTTGGGTATGTAAGTACAATGCAGTTCCTGAATACATTCATGTCAATCTGGCATTATAAACTAAAGCCATTTTTTAATACATATTACAATTGATCTTTGTATATAGGTATATGGTCAGGTTTTGCGGGTCTAAACACTAACAACTGGGGGTGGAACGCAGTGTCTTTGTATTTGATAACTGGTGGATAGAACATAAGTAAAGAGTACATGTTATCGATATTAATTAGCAAGTGCATATGAGGGGCGTAGCCTTTATGGAACAGGCTAGGCGTAAACATATATAGTAACCGGATGTGGCTCTTGGTATTCATATTTCCCTGTTGTACTATATTCAGTTTGCTGTCTTGCAGTTCAAGAAGTAGTCTGAAGCAGCTGGTACACTTGGTACAACGTGTTGAGTCTTCGAACAACATATAGTTGTATTTTGTTGTACCCAGAGGTTGCTTTACGTTGACCCAAAAATGTTTAAGGGCGATTTTAAAAGTGTCGTGATGAGATTTAATGTTTAACAACCAGAAAGATGAAATCGGTGGTCAATATGTGAAAGTTTTGGATTGAGGTAGTACGGGACAGGTTTTGAGCATATACTTGCTCAGTTCTAGAAACTTTATCCGCGTCCCCACGTCATGCAAATAGTTAAAATAGACTATGAATGAAAAACATGCCCAATCAACATGTGTGCATGTCTGTACGGAAACAGTACCCGTGTCATCTGTTAGGCAAGTTGCATCATCTCTGCGACTCCAAACTCAAAGCCGCGTAACTGCCTGACGTGTCTTATGCATTCAGGCGTGACAATTATGAAGCAATCTCTCCCCACAGCGCTCTGTCCAATCTGCAGTCTAACGGCTATATCAACCTGATTTCCCTCACAAAACCAGGTTTTCTGACCAGAATCTGAAATTGATCATCATCGAGGACACACTGACCTCAGCTTTCAGAGAATGAGCCAAATTCTGTCTGTATTGCATTGATTGAATCTTTATTCATTTCCTTACTGGTAGTAACTTTGTTTTTTTTTCACTTGTTTATGTACGCCCATATGCAATGAGACTGACCTACTGCCATGCGGGACAAAGTGAACTCTGAATAACTTACTAGTGTGTTTTGTTGTAAGCATACACAAAAAAACAAAAACCAAAAAAAACAACAATCAATCTAAAGGCATGGTTTTATCCCACTCAGTTTTGGACAAACACATCATGCAATTTTTGTATATTAACCTTTTCACATTTGTGGACACTATGTACAGCACTGGTAGGATTGTTATAGGTGTATTCCAAGTTTTTAAGAAGTGTATTGGTATATACGCTGTGCTTTTTTTTTAACACTTTTAAGGCTTTTGCACTCTATTACTTTTACAATTACAATTGTGGATCTTGTTTGTGCCACCCTCCCCCCCCGCTTTGTACACAACTGTAATCTTTTAATAGAATACTAAGACTGCACATGGTGTGTTGGGGTTGGGAAATACAGTGTAATGCAATTCACAACATCACCATGTGCTCAATTGTTCAAAGATAAAATAAAAACAAGGTTATTTGAGTATTTGTTTTTTTAAAAAAAATACCAGTCTTTCTACGTTAAAATTGCCTGTTTAATTGGGAATGTTTTTACGTGCCATGCTCTGATTAATACTCTATTTTTTTTATAGTTTACTATCCATTCTCTGAATGAATATAGTTTCAAGGTAAATGCTGTAGGTAGCTTTAATGAGACCCCTGAATAAGTCTGAGCATTATATTAACCCACATTTTTTTTCAGTTTGCCACCAATTTAAATTTTATAATAATAATAAAATAAGGTCATTCTTGAATTGGAGTGGGCAAATGAGGCAGAAAAAAAAAAAAAAACTAGTAAACCAAAAATAAATAAATAAATAAATAAATAAATAAATAAATAAATAGAGTATATTTATTTATTTATTTATTTATATATATATATATGAGTATATATATATATATATATATATATATATATATATATAATCATTTTTACAAAGTTTTATTTTTTCTGCCTCGTTTGCCACTGCAATTCAAGACTGACATCATTATAAAAATTTTAATCTAGTTTTTACTAAAAATAAATGTTAAGTCTTGGAATATATATCTACCAAATTAACATTCAGACACACACACACACACAAATTGTGTGTTTATTGGTATTTAAGGTTTATATAGCCTACTTGTTTTAGATGATACTAACTACTGCCACAAACTAAATTAAAAAGAAATTGACCCCAACCTTTTTGATTTCATAGCTATATAACGGGACTACCATTTTGCTTAGTTAAACGTTTCATAGTACATATTTTGACAATGTTTATCAATACATAGTTATCGTTGTAAACGATTTCACACTATTTTAAAAGAATATTGGGCACTATACAGGGATACACTCTTCAGTAACGGCTAGTCTTCCCAATTGCACTCTATGCACAAATAGGTGTGTAAATGGGCGGGGGTTTTAATCTTTAGCTAGCCGGCGTGATTTGACAGTGTAGAATAACCAATTCTTGAACGGATATTTATTTTGTTTTGGGTAGCTCATCCAATCGTAATTGATGGAATGTCGAAAAAGGGGCAGGCCCTTACCTGCGTCACTCCGGAGCAGATGGCGGTGTGGCTGGGAGTGGATCGCTGCTGCACTGGCCGGCGAGGAGGAGGGGATAACGAGGGGACTCTTCGAAGAAACTCGGTGGACAAAATCTAATAACTCCAAATAAACCGGAGGTTGAATTAGGCGCATGTAAACGGGGACAGGACTTTATTCATCTGCTTCGTTAAGAGTCACATTTTTCTCTCGCTACGGGCCTGAAGGCCTGAGGATTTGAGTGATTATTGGATCCAGAGTTTCAGCTAACACACAGATCTGCCCTGTACATGGACGGATAAATGCTTGGAGGTCTGTTCTTCAGGGGGCTTTTCATCTGTTCCCGATTTGAACCGCCAAACCGGCTTTAATTTAGGACACAATCGGACAATTAAATCGGAGTTAAAGGGATGGTTTAGTGCGGTTAGCACAGCGGCTAATAACACGCTTATTCACAATGAATCAATATTAGCCGTTAGCAGTTAGCATGTGCGGTTAATTTAAAAGAACAAATCTGTAATCAGTGATCTCAGACCGATATGTTCTAGTGATATGCTGTCAGTCACCTGTCTTATATCCGGTTGTATTGATTACTCGGATGTTAAAGCCTTAGGTCTTCTGTCGCACTGTCTCTAAATGCATGGAGTCCCGTTATATGACTGGCACAGACAGTAAAATACCTCTTGAGTCTGGAGCAGCAAGACAGCACAGCTCTGTTCCATTTCAGCCCTTCATGTACCTTCATTTAGCTGGAGTTCATTCGTTGGATCCATTGATTCACATTTGATGACAGAAGCAGCCTAGACGAATACACCTGATCAGGTAGAGCACATACTTTTGTGTATCATCATGGGAAATACAGTGTCCTGCTGCGTGTCCCCCAGTGGGAGCCCCAAACTACCCCGGCAGGTGGAGTGTCTGGAGGACTATCAGATCAGCACAGAGCTGAGCTATGACACCGGTCCATACTTTCAGCACATCAGTGACCGAGAGGTGCCCGATGGTAAGTTCTAGTGCCAGGGCTGGCGAACTCAATTCCACGAGAACTGGAGCCCTGCAGAGTTCTGTTTCAACACACATACCATGTAGTTTTCAAATAAGCCTGAAGGACTTGATTAGTTGGATCAGGTGTGTTTAATTAGGGTTGAATCTAAACACTGCAGGGCTCTGGCCCACCAGGAATTGAGTTTGACACCCCTGATTGAGACGATTGCTCAGTCCTACTAGTAGAAATCAACCTTCTGGACCAGTGCTTCCCAAACCTGTCCTGGAGGGACCCGCTGCCCTGCACATGTGTGTATGTCTCCCTAATCAGACACACCCAATTTAGGTTCTTGCTGTCTCTACTATCAAGCTACAACTGAGTGGAACATGTGTGTTAGATAAGAGAGACATACAAAAGTAGGCAGGGGGCCCTCCGCGGACAGTTTTTTGGAAGCACTATTCTGGCTAACCCTGCTCAAACACATCTAAACTAGCTCATTAAGGTCTCTAAGGTTTACTCCACCCAAAATGAAATAGTTGTCATTAATCCACCTTACCCCCATGTCGTTCCAAACTCGAAAAGCCTGTTCGTCTTCGGAAATAAAAATTTAAGATACTTTGGATGCAAACCGGAGGTTGTGACTTGTCCCATGACTGCCATTAAATTGGCACTGTCAAGGTCAGAAAACAAAGTACAAAACATCGTCAGAAATTTCATCTGCCATCAGTGTTCACTCTGAATTTATGAAGCGACGCCTAATACTTTTTTTGTCCACGAGAAAACAAAAATAAAACAAAAATAACGACTGCTATTCCAACAACAACAATTTTCTCCATCTGTGTCTCTTTCCGCAATCACCGTATGTGCCTTCTGGTGTGAGAGAGACCGAGGAAGACAAATTGTTAAATGTTATTTTTTTAATTGTTTTCCTTTGCCTCCCCACCTAGGACTAATCAACAACTAACAAAACTAAGCACCCTTGATTTTTAAATCTACTTTTTATTCAGAAGTAGTTTCAAGAAAACGAATGTGAACTAGTTGTGTATCCGATTAGGTTAACATTCAAAATGTGCAGTTTTGGGGTTATCCAGAACCAAATTTTTGAGAACTACAATCTAATAACTTAACCAACATGTAGGTTCTGAATCCTGCAAGGTGTCTGGTATGACACCACATGGGTCTATTCTATTGCATTCACACTAGGGATCGGTTCCACATGTGTGTTATGCCCTGCGGAACACGGAGGAACTCTACTGCTGTGCATCCGATATTGCCTGATGTAATCTTTTGTCTCAAAGGGTCGCGGTGTCTCTTAAGAGCTGAACAACTAACGTCCTAGGTGGTGTGCTTGGGAGAAACGGATGCCCTATGAGGACATTTCGCGTCTGAATAACAATTGCAGATTATAGTAAATCATTGAATGTTATTGGAAAGAAACAAGGGTTTATGGAGATCTTCAGACGGATATCTGTTAGTGTTTGGGATGTGTGTGATGCCTCTTGGGATTGTTTGCCGTCCTTTACTGCTGTTTTATTTAGCCTGAGCTATTTTAAAAAACCCTCGGGGAGAGATTGGCATATATCACAACACACTCACAAATGAACTTCCAGGGCTGTATTTTACCGAGCAACATGTCTGCATCTTTGGCTTAAAGCAACCTAGACAGCACGTTGTGAACTCCACCCACTCATGGCTACGGTTAATCCTTTGTGAATTACAGGTTTATCGGTTCATTTTGGACCATTTCTTGGTTAGAACATGAGAATTAAAAACGATTCTAAGGGTTCAATGGCACGAAGAAGATAAAAAATGTGCATGTACCTCTCCTCCTTCCTGTGGGCATCCGGGCGAATCGCCACGATGTAAGATCTTGTGGAACAGCTGCATTCTCTCCTTATCTTCTTCACTTGTTGTGGTGGTGCACAACAAAATATCCACAACAGGCATAGGTCTCTTAGCTTCACCTCGCCCTTTGTGGTCTTTAGAGGTCACTTCAAGCTCTTTCTGGATTAACTCTTAGTTTGTTGCGGTGTGGAGTTGCAGTCAGGTCTCACCATCTCTTCATGTATAGAATGGTTTCTCTCTAGGTGTGTTATTTACAGTGTTTCCCAAATCTTTTTTATAACTTAAAACGTAATACTCCTTTAATTACCACCAAAACACCAAGAGAGGCGAAATGCAAGAAGACTCAGCACTGCTAATGATATGAATGGATTTGATTGTACTGGTCTGCTGTCACATGTCTGCGTAGGACGTCCTGAAAATGAAGTTGTGAATTTTCTATTCTGTGAGGGTCACTACCCCTTGTGGGAATCACCTGTGGGGCTTAAGCCACAACTATAGCCGTGTGTCATCCTCCCCTCAGGGAGGACGGTTGACCTACCCCCAGGGGTTATTTTTGACTTTGGTGTCTGGGAAGAATGTTGCGGGTAAGTGGGAGTGTCATTGAGTACATGGCTTAGAGACCTGCGGAATGATATGAATCTAGTAGTATTGTTACAGCAACATACACTACGATTCAAATCTGGTTTTTCTTTTTTTTTAAAGAAATTAATAATTGTATTACAGCAAGGCCTGACTAAATTGTTTACAAAGTGACAATAAAGACATTTACAATTTGTTACAATCAAATCGGTTCTTTTGTATCACTATTTCCACAAAAAAATATTAAGCAGCACAAACTGGTGTTGTCTAAACATAATATTAAGAAGAAGAAGAAGAAGAAATGTTTTCGTGAGCACCAAATCAGCATATTAGAATGATTTCTGAAGGATCATGTGAAGAACTGAACTACAAACCTATATATAAAATATAATGTAATACATATACAGGTGTTGCTATATTCTAACAGAACCTAAGACAAGAAGTTATTTAACTTTGTAATAGATATTTCAAAATATTATCTCTTTTTTTTTTTACTAGTATTTCCTAACAACCCCTAAATGCAGCGTTCAGTGAGCACTGAATCTCTTTTTAAAAAGCTACTTAAATATTCGTGTAACCATTGACCCCCAAAATATTACAACAAGGGTAATGTGCTGCTATATGGATATTTTCATAGAAAGATCCGAAATAGTAGCAACAAACAAGATTGAGCAGCCATGGTGTCTTTCTTCCTGTATTTCCACAGAAGTCACCAGGTTCTGGCAGCAAACATGAGAGTGAGGTCACATGGTAGAGTGACAGAGGATTTGTAAAGTTTTTGAGTTGATCACAAGCATACAATTCAATCATTCAACACCGCACACTTAAAATGAAGGGGGCAGAGGTCATTTAAAGGGCTCTTTTGACCACTACAGTTTAAAAGGAGTGTTCTTATGCTACTAACGTTTGGGTTGGCACGTAACCAATCATACTAAGGAAGCATACGCCAGCCTAAAGAGTTTTTGTCCAGATTCCTCTGTGGTGATTCCACTAAGAAAAGAACGCATTTGTATTATGCCAGGAATATGATGTGTAGCTTTTGCGTTTGATATACTGAGTTAGCGAACATAAAAATTGGCTCTAGTTTGCCGTGCCCTTGGGACTACTAAAGTTGCCTTGTCACAAGAGGCGTTCCTGTACATCCCCTCTCCATGTGTCAGCATTCCTCTCCTCACCCATGTCCATTCGATCGCTCTCAGGGGGAAGGAATATCTGGGCCTCAGCCCCCAACACAAGTTCATTTGTCGAAAATAAGTCTTTGGGTTTGCCTACCACTCCACCTGGGACTCTCTGCCTTGCCATTCATATCCTTCGTGGGTTAGGAATGGCTGTGAGTTTTTGGGTTTGGAGGGAAAGATATCAAGACCGTGGTAAGGTGCTTCCACAGGCTCCTGTAGGTTTTTCATTTATTAGAGTCCGTGTTTGGATGTACCTTTATGTCCACTGCGCTTTGGCCAGTGACCATATTGTTAACCTGAAGGTGAAATTTCAGCAAGAATCAATATCTTCAAGTCACAGTTTTGCTTTGTGCTAGAGTTAACCTTTAAAATATAGTTGTGCCATTAAAAGCTAGAATCACTATATTTGTTTTCGGATTGTAGCCATAGGTTTACTCAACCTGTCGTCACGTTGTTGTTATAACTTACAGGCGCCTGTCTATTGAAAAGGCGATTTTTAACTACCTTGCTTTACACTGTTGTTTCATAGTGTGTTGACCTGCAACAGAAAAGTTGAGTAGAATATGAAAGGAAGAAAATTTTACGCTAATGTCTACTCGCAGGCACAGCACCTCTGTTACAGGTTTGTAATGTCGTGAATCATGAATCTGTAAAGTTGGTGCAAAGGTCCATTTTTGATTCATTGGATTGGTCTTCTGTGGCACATGGCGGGTGTGGGCGGAGCTCCAGGGTTTTTTTTTTGGTAAGCTCGCTTTGTTTCTAATTTGCAATGCCCATACAGTAGGCTTATTATGCCCCCACTATCTCTTTCACTTCTGTTGGTCAGAGCGGAGAGCACGGCATGCCCTTGCCAATCATTAGCACTCAGAGGCAGGTACGACATTACCACCGTGTTATCTCCCTATAGGGGGGGGGTTTGTTTCAGTATTTAAAGATGAATTTAATTGTATGTATATCACCCAACCAGTGCACCTTGTAGCTTCTTTTTTAAAATTTTATCCTTGGATTTTGCCTTTGTTTGGGCAGATAAAATGAACTGGGAAAATTAGAATGTTATGCTATAGCTGAAAGAACACAACTGTTCAAAAGTTTGGGGTCAGTAAGATTTTTATTTATTTATTTTTATTTTTGAAAGAAAGAATACTTTTATTCAGCAAGGATGCATTAAAATACCAGTAAAGACATTTAAAAAATATTATTCTTTAAGATTAATAAGAAGAAATGTTTCTTGAGCACCAGATCATTCTATTAGAATGATTTCTGAAGGAATCATGTGGACACCTGGAATACTGGAGTTAAGGCACTGCTTTTTGGGGGGGGAGAGATTTTAATGGGGCTGTTTCCATCACAGCAATAAATTACATTTTAAAAATCATATTATAACAAAAATTATCTAAAAATATAATGAATAATATAACAGGTGTGTATATTCCTAATAGAAACAGTTATATTAATTTGTTACAATATTTTCAAAATATTTACTCTATTTAATAGTATTTTCTTTAACAATAAATGCTAGCCTCAGTGAGCATTGATGTCTTTAAAAGCAATTAAATATTCTAAATGACATTGTTATAATAGTTTAAAAATAGGAAACAAAGTTTTATCAAAATATTGCTAAAAAACCATTTCATAATATTACTGTTTTTAAAATAAATGAGACAAAAACATTAGAGAATCAGATTAATGCCAGCCAAAACCTGCTAGAAACTACAAAGCGGTTGTGTACAATCTGAATAATACGAGTAATGGTTAACAATTTGATAAATGTTTTTACCTGCAGATTTCTATTTGGTTATATGCCAAGTATGTACACCCGAGTACCCATCTCTTAGATGGCCTCATCGTTGTTGGTTACTTGGACTATGGACTTGGATTTGGGGCAGTGATTGAGTTGAATTGATATGATTGATTGAATTATCTGTCTTCTAGATCTGGCTTTAGCGTCCTAACCCATAGATCATGCCCTATACGCCAGCACGATCTTCCCTAAGCAAGTGCACAGGACGGATGGGTGAGTGTTTCTAAGACATTGTCATCTAATGAGTTTAATCATTTGCATTTTAACTTCCTTTTTCATGCTGCATATTAACTCGTGTCTGACCACCAATAACCTTTAGTAGTCTTTGAAGTCACGTTTGTTATTTTTTTTCTTTTGGTTAATGGCGTACTGGACCATAGCTGTTGTCAAAGTATTTGCCTTTGTCTATGTTCAGTACGTGACAGGAGGAAACGCCACTCACCTAAACCATGTGAGCCTGAATCGTTTTATGGATTCTGTTTTTGTGGCTGGCCTTGGTTATCTATGTTGTAGAGTGTTTTCACTTTTAATTCTTTCTGAAGGTCTCACCTGGTCTGGTTTCCACGAAGGTACACTCCTGCCTCTACGATATTCATATGATGACAGTACCGTTTTAGTTCACCCAACCTGAAAAGTAACAATCAAATGGGTTCTGGGTGAACAGTTCACTGGGTTTTTAACCTTTTTTTTTTTTTTTTTTTTTTTTTTTTACTGTTTCTACATTATCATTTATAGTAAGATATAGACATTAATGAGTTATATAATGAGTACAGATCAAAAAATAATTAGCAAAATGAAAAGGTAGAGTACTGTTTGTTTTATTTTGCTTTGGTTTGTATGTTGACCACCTTTCTGTTCTCTGTTTCCAGTGTCACATTAGCAATATATTATAACATTAAAAACAGGTACGTTTCATTGTTCTTTGCCACAAGCAAATCATTTGACCTGTACATTTTTATAAGATTTTGCATTTAAAATGTACGTGTTCTGTGATTTTTAAAAATGTTAATTAATCCATCAAATTAATCCATTTCAGGGACTCTGACAGGTCATTGGACATCTTTGATGAAAAAATGCACCCCTTATCTGTAAGTTAACCTCTTATTTTTCTTGTTTTCAGTATCATCTGCAATAGCTGGACAATTCCACATTTTATGGTCACTGTTTGATTTTGTTCAGACAGGCTGCAGTATCTATATTTTTTGTGTGCATCAAATCCGTTTAGCATTTTAGAAAAAATGTTCTGCAATCCGATTTGCACATTTGATCTAATTCGTATGTGGTTTAAAACCCATTTGAAATGGATTTTTGGAAAAGCATTTGTGAACAGTCAGTTACTTTTGTTATTTGGGACTTGACATATAACATACACTTTGTAAGAATTCAGTTATTTTTTTCTCACTATTATCCCATATGGTTAGCTTATGTTCTACCATACTCATAATTTGTGCTCTGCATGTATCCCATCCAAGTGCACACACACCTCACACACACACCATGAACACACACCCAGAGCAAGTCGGACTCTCTAACCATTAGGCCACGACTGCCCGTTTTAGTCTTCAGAAGTAACTAATGAACATTACACTTCTATTAAATGAACTGTAAAATGCATTTGAGCTTGAAGTATTGAACATATTAGCATATAATGTGTATAAATGCTACCTTTGGCAGAGGGAGCAGGTTCCTGATGATTACTCCCGCACAGACCCCGAACACAAACTCATCTATCGATTCGTCCGGACCACCTGTTATCAGTTGGCAGGCTACTACGCTCACAGCCCGAGTTGTAGGCGAAGAATCAGTGTACACGCTGGGGTAGAGGTATAGATGTTCAGGGTGACCAGAAGGGCTGCCTTTCTGACTTGTCTATGGTTTCTACTTTCGGTGTAATGCTGTAAACTTAGTTGAAAAGAAAGACGTCTAAGTAAGCATCACACTAGGCATGGGGCGTTTTTGGTTTGTTCTTTTATATTGTGACGGTGCTTAGATATCGATTTCCTGATGTCGCACTAGTGCAGTAAAAGCACCATAGTATTGGAGCTCTTATGTGTATTCGTTTTACCCCCCAGTTTGGTGTCGAAGGTTACTCAATTCCAACTCTTTAACATCTAGCAGAGAGACAGACCAACTAACCTTAATAAATTACTTTACATCCAAAAATATTTGGGTTTAATTAAGAACACATTGTACGTAGATAAGGTGTTGAGATTTTTTTAGGTTATCATGAAGCAAGACAATGGAAGCCACCAGTTGGTACAAACATTTATGTCAGCTAAGTCTAGCCTAATGCTCTATTGTGTAAGTTTAGACTTCAAGTATACACTAAAGCAGAAACTCTGATTCAAGAGTCCCTAAACAGTAACGTTTGTGTAAAAAAATACTAATGCAAAAAAAAAAAAAAAACCTTAACCAACGCCCCAAAATTTTGAAATTGTATGTAGAAATTGATGAACTAAATGTTTATACGTAAAGAGTTTCCAGTATTTTAATTCTAATTTGACACAGCAATGGTGCCATATCGCAACCTTTGTAAGAAGCCATTCTTTTGAGCACATACTATGTCCACTGTCTGCTGCTGGCTTGGCAGGTATCGATTTGGAGAGAGCCTGCGCGTTGACGTAATGCCCGACGCTGCGACATCCCTTGCCCTTATCTTAACTGGAACTAGAGGGATTGTTTCTGGGAGCCATCCTCCTGGCCTCGACAAGTCTGGGGACCGATCAGGCACACGTGGTGCGAACGTCCGACTCACCTGTCAGATCACCTCAAAGACATCCACTGTCGCTGAGGACTATGTGAGTGAGAGAAATATACAGTCCATCTGTGTCGGTTCTGTGGCTGAAATGTTACCCATTGCTCATGTTGTATGGGTACAGAATTATCTAAGATGATGAAACGTCTTGATGTAATTACATCAACGCCACCATCCAACAAATCCGACACCATGTATTGGCACCAGTAAGGAGACAAGTACCCAGTGTCACGTTTCAACGTCCTACTCCCAGCTTCCTACAATACCTCACACACCTATGCCCTTGGAACAACGCGTTTGCAAGTTTTCAATAATGAATAAATAATTACTACGACCACACCTTCAAAACCTTGTATTTCTTTGGTTTGTCTTCTCACAATCCATGCTCTCAATACTCCATAATAAATGAACACAGACAGTGCTTTGTGGTGTGTACTGTGTCTGCCTTGTGTTTCCACCCATGTGCTGTGTCTACGGTGAGTTTTGTAATGTTAAGGCCCCATGGCCCTCTTCCTCTCCTCCCTCTGCCCCTTCCCGCTCTACTGGTTCATGCCCTTTTTCACATTGATGCGCAGTCTTTGTGAGGCCTCTGGGCTGTGCCGCGGCTCCTTAGTTGTACATCTCAGAAAACTCACTCCTACAATGGTCCAGGCTCTCGCCCACTTCCATTTGTTGCCCCTAGAGAACCTGAACACCCCACCCTCATAACTCTCCTCTCTGCTCCGCTCGGACCACAACCAATACCAATCTCAACCTAATGTCTAGCTCTCGCCCAAGAACGGGCTGGGGGGTGGTGTCTGATGTCAGGCAGGCTGTCCTCCACAGTGACAGTCTCCATACCTGCTCTCATGGCAACAGCATAGTATCTCTTGATGGTGGTTAGGGGTGGGATTATGTAAAATGATATAGTTTAATTGTTTACAATATTACTAATCTGTCAATAACCTAGCGTAACAACACATGGCACTTAGATTTTATATATATATTTTTTTTGATTTATATATATACTAGATATAAGGAATGTAATTCAATGTATAATTCTATAAAATGACAGTAAAGATATGTTGTACCAAGCGGAGACAATGTCGCAGTGTCTAAATAACACGTCTGTATTGTAGTGCTTATCTATTCAGAGTAGGAGGATCTTGAAAGAAGAGGATAGACACACACAGTTTCCGCACAAAAATAGTAACTGAGGCATGTCACAACATGAATCTGGTTTTTCTTGGTGGTTCCTAGTAAGTTAGGGGGACGCGCGCGAAAGAATCAGGAATAGAGTGGTATGACTTGACTGCTCTAGAAAGGTATCCATGTGAATGCGCTGAACGACGTAGTTTTCCTGTTAGTGCTTTGTTTGTGTGTCTTTGGTGCTTACCATTTTTTTAACTCTGTCTACTTTAATATCTGGTTGTAATCATGGCCTTTATTAATACATCGGTAATTTATAGTGTATGATGTCCATTTTCTCAGCAATTCAGAAAGATCCTGACATCTCCGTGGACTTCCGCAATGAATCTCACAAATCCATACTTTTTATTGGTCATAAGTGAGCATGGAAGAGAGACTCGATTCTTCTGGAGAGCTTGCTAACATGTTTATTAACATTAACGTAGTCCGTGCCCAGCCGTCTACGCCAAGTATACCTTTTGACCTGCGCTCCTTTATGCAGTACGGCAACAACCTGAAAGGCTTTCCTTTGGAAACCATTGAGCACCGAACGCCGCACAAGAAATTTAGATGGTGGGCAGCATACTCTACAAAATTTTACTAAGTCATACTTTCTTTTTCTATTGGGTATCAATTTAATTACAAACGTTCTCATCATAATTTGTTCTTTATTGTTTAACGGCTATCTCAAGGACTGGTGGAGGATAAGTACAAGGAAATCTTGAGCAGAAGGGCCACGAGGAGATCACTACAGCTGCAGACAACCTAGATGGGCATCCGCAGATCACAATGGGGCAAGATGGCTTCATGTAAGCTTCTGATTAGGAGTTTATTCTTCTAAGAATAAAACCAATGGCCACTCCAAGACCAAGTTGAAATGGACCAAAACTCCGTAGTTTTTTTTCTTTGCGCCCACCTTTTGGCTGTGACGTTATGCCAGCCGGAAGATCTTACACCTTCAACCAACAGATGACAGAACCCCATAGAGACAAAAACAAGACTGACATGCGTTATCTTTTCTTTGTTTTTTTGCTTACTAATGCTATGGAACTAGCTTGACCACAACGTGTCAGTTTTTAATTGAACATCATTTGCAGACTGACGGTATTTTTAAATAAACACTAATCATGTAACACACAACCGTTAATTTATGTTTGAAGATGTTTTCTACCAAGGTCACTCCAAACTGTCCCCAAAATGGTGGTTTTGTTTTTTGTTGCATTACAGTGAAAAAAAAAATTATCCAGGGATTTTAAACACGGCTTACAGCTTGCTTTCTTCTTCCACAAAAAGGGTCTAATTAAATTTATCAGAAAAGTAAAAAAACGGATTGACCCTCAGTGGAATATTTTTTTTTTTTTTTTTTTTTAAGATACAACTTGGGTGAAATTGTGTTTTGATTTTTTCTCCAAATGTTTCTCCCCCTTCGCGGGGAAACAGTTTCGTAATTTTATACGATAAAAGCAATGAGTTAACTAATGGACCCAACCACATGTTGCAGCTTGCATTTTTCAACAAATAAATTGCTCTTCCTTTTATATTCCTCTACTAGGAAGAGAAACATGTTTAAAAGACACTCTTTCATAAACTATACTAAGAATTCGCTTTTAAAATTGTAGCACTGGTCATTTCATGTCTCTTTTACCAAAACATAATGTACAGAGTTGCAGGTCTGGACTCATATGAAAATGGACATTTCTTCTAAAGATTTACATATGTATAGAGCCAACACAAGTATATTGTCCACAACGCAAAATTTGTTGTGGCATTTTAAAGGACTACACAGGGAAATTACTTCTACTTTCTAACAACAGCTTGGTCCATAAAAAGTAGCTCAAACAATGCTCATTTACACATTAATAATGCTCCGGTGAAACTACAAAAACAACATTTTTACCAGATTTCTGTCTGCTAAAAAGTGATACCCACACTGGGGTTTTCTGATTCAACAACACAAATAAGGTGAATTAGATATAAAATAACCCAAAGACTGGATCATTGAGGCTTGACAAGGAAATGATCAGAGTATACCAAAAAAAAAAAAAAAACTGTTCCACAATTTGAAAAAGAGTTACATATTTGGCCTTCCTAAAAAAGCAAGTTTTATATTCAACAAACCTAGTATGGCTGCTGGTTAACACCTGAACTCATGAATACTGAACCACTGGACCACAAGAGGGAAGTCAAGCTCGCACAATAGACCTACAGACTCTTCAGACCAACTCCTATCACTATCATTTAACACTGCCCAGTTAGATGCGAACAAACAATCTATTACCAGTGGGTAGATAGCTTTTTGATAAGTGGCTGTTGAAGGACACTGAGAGACATTCGGTGAGCAATTAACCTGTGCAGCGCTGCCTGCAACAACTTTTTAGGTGACTGAACTGCTTCTTCACTAGAAAACCTTGGGGGGGCCCCCCCCCCTTTTCTTCCTCCACTTGCCACAGTATAATTTTTTTTTTTACAGAGAACGCATGAAAGCACCTCCTAACCGTAAACACATTTGTAATTAGAAGACTGGAGACTGTACTTAAAATGATCCTATAAAAACTGATAAAGTTCACAAACACTTCCAAGCGACTGTTATCTGAGAGAATCACCAAGGTTTTTGAATAGCATATTTACAAGAACACACAAATAAATAAAATATCTCCACAAACCCCTCAATTATCTTGACTCATATCAAGTATTAACCATCTTAGAGCTTTTTTTCTTTTCCATCATTCGTGGTCCAGAAAAACAAACACAAATGCTGCTTGCAAAACAATTTTTAAAGGCAGACAAATGATCTTTTCCTATACAAAGTATCAACATGTTCACTGCTCTGTAAATTAGATCAGTGGAATAGAGAAGTTTTTTAATACAATTAAACAACCAATAGCCCTGTAAAAATCCTGTCATAATAAATTTGTTCCTTCCAATCAGGTCGAACAGTACACCTGGCTCATTCAGAGTCATGTTTATCCACACTTCATGCATCACGTCGTTTGACAGTTTGTAATGGTTTATACCGACCATGGCTTTCCTGGGCCAAATGTTTCAGACGTGTGATGAGGGTGCTTGATTTGTGATTAGGTCCCAGTGGGTACTGTTTCCAGACTCGGGCCTGTGAGAGAGGTACTCGCCTCACTGTACATGGATGAGCCTGATACAGGTGGCTTCCGGTCCTACAGGGGAGGTACCTGTGCCACAAAGCGTCTCCAGGACTCCAGAGTCTTACCCAGACCAAATCCAAACCCCTGAGGTAATGCCTACTACTACAAGACACATGAAGTATTTCAGCATGAAGACGGCATAGTCCCGGCCCCATGCCGAGCCGCTGGCGCTCCGACGGGCAGAAACAGGCCAAGGCCCGCTCCCAACCTGGCCTGTAATGTTGCTCATACCACTAGCAAGCCACCACAATAGTTGCGGGGCACGGTGTACAGGACAGTGAAGAGTCCAATCCGGAATCATTAACTTCTCCAGCTTGGTCTGTCTTGGTGCCCCCTCGCCCTGTTTAATGACTCTCACGGATCCGGAAGAGTGAAACAAATCCGGCCGAGAAGGAAGAGGGAGCCAGTGAAGAGGTAGACGACCAGCGGTGCCAATACGAAGCCACGTAGGCTCTCCAAACTCTGGTTTCCGACATAACAGATCCCAGCCACGGGGTCTCCATCCACCGAACTCAAAGCCAGGACAGCGATGTGACTTGACACTAGGGACGAGCCTAAGCAGCAAGGTGGAAGGGGAACGTACTGCGAGTAACCCGCAATGGCCGCTCGTTCCCCCCCATTTCATTCCTGCTGCCAGGAACCAGGTGAAGGAAAGCACCACCCCACACAGATGGAGCTGGCCATTCCAAAGAAATATATGACAGGAAAACTAGCGTGCAAGGGCTGGACCTGTGGGTGTCATAGAGGATGTTGTTGTTGGTTTGGCACCGTAGCCCTCGCAAGCTACCCGCTTCATTCGGCCCGCAACGCAGTAGTCGCACCAATGTACCCAGCGACCACAAACATATATAACAAGCAGCCAGGAAGATAATCGGCCCGTTCTGGATATTGGAAACGCTCCATGTCGATGAGGAAAGTGGCCACGTGGTGAGTGTCGAGGACAAAGCACAGCCACGCGCTAGGACCACAGGCCAATCCAGAAGGTTGTAAATGGTACGCTCATCCAGGGAAAGTAGGGTTGGTGGCAAGGCAAAGCACAATTGGGTAGAGAGCCAGTATGTACCCGGTTATGGAGAGGATGTGCATCCTTTTGAATTGTCACTAGGGGGTTTCGACAACGGCACTCACGCTCACACATTCTGCGGCGGAGCAGATTTTTGCAGTGGCTCGATGTCGTGGCGTTCCCTTGGGAGTGGGTTTGGGGAAAGGAGGTGACAGAGTTGTGGTCTCACTGCTGTTCCTGTCCATACAAAGCCGATCGGTGTCACCCAGCATGGGCAGCTGCTCGCAACTCATCCGCTCCGGCCCTCAAACCCATACTGGATCATGAGGGGGGAGCAACCCCTCTTAGCCCTCTCCGCACACGGACCTGCAAGGTGGCAGAGGTTTTTTGTAGTCCTGGAGACAGATGGGGGTGTACATGAACTGCACAGGAAGAGAAAGCAAGTCTGGGGGAGCAACGGATCCGGACAAGTGGCCAAAACTGATGCACTTCCAAGCCGACTGTCATCCTGGGTGTCATGATTGAACTGGTTGCGGCATGTAAGTGTGATTGTATCCGATCCCTTTGCACATCGGTACAGTGATTGGCTCACACACTATATCCTTAGAGGCAGCGTCGCCAAGTCCAGACAGTTGCAACAGCAGCAGAACGTGCAGCCAAAATCCGACCAGTGCATTCCTGAGGTCTCCATGGTGAAATGATGCTTATCTGCAGGTTCCCTCATACTGAAAAATTATGAATTTCAATTCTTGAGTATTTTCTCGGCTCAGGTTTTCCCCCCTTCCTTCCTTTCTTTTTTTTAATTTATTGCTGCGTTTCGGAAAGAAGAAATCCCAAAAGGAAACCTTAATGCTCCAGCAGCATGTCCACAGTCCACAAGGTTGTAAATCACAGTGAGTTTCATTCCAGATCCCGAGCACACACTTCTTCCAACTGTGTGAGTGCATTTCATACAGACCACGATCCTTAACACGGGCTGAAAGAGTAAGAGAACGACCTACAGTTAAATCAAACAACAGCTTAATAATCCTCTACAGAAAAATCATAAAACATAGAATTTTGAGCGTCAGAACGTACCATGGAAAAGCACGCGCATCCGTGGACTAAAATGGTCAATCATTCACCAAGTAAAACCGTGTTAAGGTCGAAAGTTCATTTTCCCGCAGATACTTTGTAACAAAGTAACATTTTAAGCGTCGGTTTTCTTTCTGATCTGCTTTTAATTCCACATGGCAGGTGAATGCATCCGATGAATGCAATCCGGCGCATTCACAACAACAAAAAGACGGCCGAAAAATTGAGAAGAAAACTATGAGGAAAACGAAATCTGACGAAAATCCAAAAATAAATTCCTTCTTAAAATATAATAAGGGTGAATAATAAAAATAAATACATTTCAGCCTTTCGAAAAATTAGTGCTCAGAGCAACAGGGTTCAGGTGCTTCCTGCCATTCCCTTCAGTGTGTTTCCCAGCTGTCCATTGGAAGTCCTTTCACGCACTTTAACATGTATAAAATCCCCATTCCACGCCAGACTCTTCCACTAATTTGCTGAGAACGTATTTTTCTGTGTGGCAGAGCGTGTGTTCCCTCGGTTGGCTGCGGAGCCAGTAATTACTCACTCCGTAGAGGTTCTGGTGAGTGAAAATACTCCACCCGCAATGACACGCCCACAACTTTCAGGCCCCAGCCCCTTTATCACCAGGGGCCACTGACAGTCATCTGTGTGGAAAAAAACTGCTCTATCTATCTATCTAGCTAGCTATCTATCTATCTATCTATCTATCTATCTATCTATCTATCTATCTATCTATCTACATCTTATTTCTATGGTTTTGTGTCAGGTGTCATCATTCATATCATTGTGTGGAAATTAAGCTTTTAATCATTTAATGAGACCTGAGCAATGTCATGGTTTCCACCCTAAATTGAATAGAAAATGTGATAGTTAAAACTGGTAAGGCAGCCAGAACAATGGCTTAACAGATCAACAAAACGTTAATTTATGTTTGTTTAAAAATACCGGGAAGATGGCACTGGTGATGTGTGCGCGTCTGTGTGTTTGATCTATGAAAAGGCCTGAGTCTCTTGTGCAAGTGTATCCTGTATTACGTTTGTGTTTACCCACTGGGCCCATTCAGGACAGACGGAGCTGTGCAAACACTCAGATAATGACTCCTAACGCAAGCTTAATCACTCCACGCCTCGACGAGACAAAGACAGAAACAGAGAGGAGCACCTTGCCACACTGATACTCTGTTTTGTGAACTGCTAGTGCACACTAGAACGCTATCTCTAGGTCAGTGTTCAGAAGTTGTTTTGCATATTTGTGATGTTTGGAATCATAACCAAATTAAAACGAGTCCAATATAAGGCGATGTTTGTTTTTTGTCCTGTTTTGTGTAAAGCACTGAACCTACAGCTGTAAATCTGAATGACTGATTTGGGCTTCCATGATTCTGTGAATGACGTAAAGACTTTTGCCATATTAGTGTTGTTATTGTTTAACTTATCCTAAATACTAAAGAAATACAACCAATACAAATCATTTTCTGAAATAAAATAGAATTATTACTTATTAGAAATATTGAAAACAAAAAAATTATATATGTTGTCTGAAAAAAAAAAAGTTTGTTGACATACTAAAATTACTAAAATAAAAACAAAGTTAAATAAAAATATAAAAAAGAAAGCACATAACAAAATCACTAAAACTTAAACTAATATTAAAATTAAAACTGAAAATATAAATTTAGAGCCTATAATTAATACTAGAATAAAATCATAATAAAATAACATTATTAGCTTAACTTAAAATGAATAAATGAATATGAATAATGAATAAATGAAATAAAAATGAATATATATAAGGTATAGAACTCGAGGGAAAAATGACATCACACATCCTCTAGAAATCACTTGTGAACAGCTGGTTAAAAGTCATTGCAAAAATAAAGTTACTACCTCTCTTGGAACCACTGTATGTACAGTATAGTATATAATACTGATTAAAGTACAGTTAAATTATTGTGCTATTGAGAGAGAGAGAAGTGTGGACAAATGATTGCCCCCCATTTCCCTACACGTCTGCACTGGTGCTAGCAAACTCCTCCGTTCCACTTACTCAGATAGGAAGCATGTTTAGGAATTCTTCTCAGTAGAGTGGGCTCTCTTTTCTCTCTCTCAGTATTCCGTAATCTCACAGCTGTCTATGCTTTCTAAAAGTCCAAAGGTCTCACAGGGTGTGTGCCAGTATATGTGTGTTTAAAAGTGCAAGTGACCCATCCGACTGCGTCTCCGTCTGGTAGTTTCTAATGCTCGATTAACACTTAGATGACATCAGCGCACAGAAAGTCTTTAAGAAGACGAAAAGGGAAACAGAAACTCTACCTGCCACAGACTTGCTTAGGAATCAATCACTGAGACAGAAGAGGCCACCAATGGCTGATTGCATTGTTTTTGCTTGAAACGCTCGAGATGGTTTGATTGTGTCTTAAATGCTATGGTAAACCGAATCAATCTTTCCAGCCCATTTTGTGCACCTTTTTGATAGAGTTACCTATGCGTATTGGTCACACATTAACTCCAAAACCCCACCTTAAGGAGTCACATGAGCCCGATGACTTCCTTTCTGTATTACTGTGTCCATGCTTATGTTAGGCCTTGCAAGGGAAACTGCTGGTATGCATACTTGTCTCTAAAGTACGTTAGCTAGTTTTGTTGAAATAGTGATACGGGAGGAATATAACCTGACTTAAAAATCGTCTCAGTCATGCTCTAGATAAGTCAGCTTGGGATTTTCTGTAAGTTGAGCAGTTTAGAGCGTTGTCAACATCAAATGACGTTGAAGCCGTGATGACGGTGTGGTGCACACTAGCCGTCTGTGTTTATTTTGTGATTGTCTCCTGGGTATGATAAATATCCATGGTGGGTTGGTGTTTTTCCTCTTTTTCTCTTTTCCACGCCCACCTCTCTTTATTACATGCCTGAACCCTGTGTTTGGGCAAATGCTTTTATCTGATAATCGACTCTCCATGTCTGTGCGAGTTGACGGACAATTCATACACAAAAGCCAATGTGATGCAATCTCACCAAATTGACCTTTTCTCATCTGCATTTTGCTTTCCTGTCTCTGTCACGAGAAGATGATATGGATATGGAGTGCTTTTGTTGTATTTTTGTTGAAGTACAGTGATAGGATATGGAACTGGTACAGCTTTTTTTAACAGCAAAATGGCCACAACATGACCACAGTACCAGTGTAAAACTGCACCAGTTCAAAAAAAAAAGAAGTGCGTATAACCGGTAAACGATTTTTATAATTTTACAAAAAAAATTAATAAAATAAATACATATAAATAAATGCTGTTGAACATTCTATTCATGAAAGAATCCTGAAAAATGATCATGGTTTCCACAAAAATATTAGCATTAATAATAAAGTCTTCAGCATTAATAATAATGAGAAAAAAAATTTTGACGCACCAAAATCAGCATATTAGCAAATGATTTCTGAAGGATCATGTGACACTGAAGACTGAAAATTCTGCTTTTGGTCATCACAGGAATAAATTACATTTGAAAAATATGTTACAATATGAGAAAACAGTTATTCTGAGATGTGCAATACTATTTTCATTATATTACCGTTTTTTTTTTCTTTGTATTTTTCCATCAAATAAATGGCAGCCTTTGTAGTTGGTGAGAAAAGCATGAGCAGAAGGCTTTTTTCAAAACACGTACCATCCACAAACTTTTGCGCTCTAGTATTTTTTACATATTTACATAAAAAACCTAAAACGTATTTAACGTTATTTATATATATATGATATATATATTATATATGATATATTATATATATAGCATAGCTTTGGCTCTATATAGATATTATATATATATATATAAACCAATAGGAAGTTTTTTATTTTTTTATTTGTTTGCTTCAGTGTCCATTTAATTTGTATGAAACTCACAATGTACTGTTTTGTACAGCACTAAAAAATGCAAATCACATAAAATATAGCTTGATTACTAAGCATCAATATGTAAGGACAAAATGTGGTGTGTTACATAACTATGTTATGAAAAGATCCCAAACATACAAAAATAAAAAAAGAACAGAACTTGAGAAAATGACAACTGAAGTCCAGGCTTGTTTATTGCTCAGTGGTTTTTGTCTTTGTGTGGCGGCGGTGGACAGTTAGGGAACTTGAAAGAGGAGTTGAATCAGACATTCTAACCCTTTTCACAAAAAACTGGACCCTGATGCTCCACCCCATGTCACTATTGTCTCCACCCCTCCTGCCTCCATTCTGCTGGTCGTCGTCTTTTTCTCCTTAAACCGCCTTTTTGTTGTCTTTTTCTGATGGTATTTCTGGCCCCTTGTTGTCAGTTCTCTAAATGAGTCTTGACTGGCCTGTGGGCCACTGGGAGAAGCACAAAGGGGATACGTTCCCCCTCGCTACAGTGGAGCCATTGTGGCTTTCCAAACAATGCACTAAATTGGCGACGACAATTAAGCAACTAGGACACAACACTCAGGTTCAAGTTTTCCCCCACTCCTCAATACAAATCACAGGGCAAATGAATCAGACCATGCACACACAGCTCACATACACATTCACACGGCCCTGCTTTAAAACAACAGCTATCCTCATAAGCATAGTGCAACTACCAAATATACACTCCCACACCCTACAGCCAGTTCATGTTAGGTATAAAGGTGACTTTAGTGACATGTAGTGCAGGAGACTTGTACTGTTGAGGATGATGGAACAAGAAGGTCGGACTGTTCAGTTCGTCTAGGCTGATTGGACATATTCATTGCGGACAATTATGATTTATATTTTGACCAAAAATAAAAAGATGATAAAAATTCGCTTTGATAGTCAAGGCATCTAAAGTGTTGTTTGTCTTTCTTAGTTACAACTTTACCATAATTCATCTATTGTTCATTGTGGTTATGAAAAATCACAGGGGGCATATCGCCTAAAAACAATCCTCTTGAAACACACAAAACACACACACACACACACACACACCAAAAAAAAAACACAAAAAAACACCACACAACATCACACACTACACACACACCCACAACACACACACACAAAAAAAAAAAAAATCCCGGCTCGTTCCACAAAAAAGGATGTCAACAAGTCCAGATATGTGTGAAAAACACCCATCTGGAAAAAAATAAACGGCATCTTCAGCATAATGGAGTAATGGATCAGTAGGACGCCATTTTAAGGCCCAGGGCTCGAAAACCAGCTTTAAGAGTTAGTGAACGTTTTATTCACACTAAAACACACACACAAAAAAAGGTAAAGACTTGGCATGTTTTCTGGCCCATCAGCCAGGGGCTGGATCCTGGTGGATTACTCTGTCAGAGAAAGGCTTTAGAGCTCTCTAAGGCCAGGACAAACTTGCTGTTTTCTTTCAACCCCCAAGAGGGGAGAAAAAAAAAAGGGGTGAAAAAAAAAAAACTGGGGGAGGAGAGGAAAAAACATGAGGGAAGTGTTGAAAAAGGTAAACCAGGGAGGAAGGCCGGAAGCGTCTTGGGGGTGGCCGCCATTAGCTTAACTGAGACACCACTCAAGATTCTGAAAAAAAAATTAAACAAGTCTGGTCCATTTTTCATGTAGCATGGTAAGGTGATGAAAACTGAATATATGGTGTGGAACATAAATATGTTACCCCAAACAGCCACACACAGGTGTCCACTGAGACCATATGCATATCGCGACAGTATGTATGTATTAAGTGGATGTCTGTATGTATATGTAACAGGTAATTGTGTGAAATTATTTAGGCTTGAATAAAAAAATGTGAATATTGAAAAAATGCTTACATTAAATTTGAAAAATTTTAAATGTTAAATTTACAATGAAAATATATAAAAAATTAAAAGTGGGAAATGTCCAAACTACGAGTTTTATAAAATATTCAACAGGAATCCAGCAAATGACAAGAAAGATGATAGTCTTTCGCTCAAAACAATTAAGAATGGACGATATAATTTTATAGCATTTTATTAAATGTTTTTGTTGTTTGGGAATGTAGAACATGTGCACGTTTCCAGTGTCTACGTTGGCTGAGTCAAATATTTGTCTCCACCTGTGTAGGCATTTTTCTTTACTATAGTTTTTCGTAGCTAAAATTATACGATTTCTTCATTTCTTTTACTTAAAAGAAAAATCAACACACGAAAAATGAGTCGTGTTGTATGACAACATTCTTACTTTTAAGACAAATCAGCAAAGTCGGTTTTTTGCACATTTTTTAAAAACCGCATTTTATATTGATGCCGGGCTAAAGAACATTAACACTGACAATCAGCAGGAATTTGCAAAAAAAGTAGTAGAAGACGTCTTAAAAAACGAAGACATTTGGGCAAGCAAGGCATAAAATGATGTGGATGTATAAGTTCAATAAAAAAAAAAAAATGTGATATTTTCAGTGTCAAACTGGCGCCCTCAAGACTTCACTCACTCAGCACTGGCCCTGGGCCAGGCGGACCGATCCTTATTGTTGAGACCCTGGATAGGTTGGACAAATATTTAAAATGCCTTAAAGAGATTAAGAAAAATACCTCCATGGTAACTGGTCTCAATAGAATCATGATATCACTAGACTGGAATTTCAAATGTTTATATGGTTCAGCTACCACTGTGCGAAAAAAATTAGAAGCCTTTTACTGTGGTCTCAAACAGGTCCAGTGGTTATTGGTTAAAACTCCAGAAAGAACCAGATACAACCATGTGGCTTTTAATTTTGGGATTAGCTCGTGAGTCAAATGCTTGGAGCCTACTCCGGTGGCCACTGGCGGGACGACCCAAGAAGGGAACACGCTGACAACCACAGCCAGCAGCCATGATGCATTCATTCCACTGCTGCCACCTTGGATTCTGACGCAAGAAATATAATCTGTGAGAGGCTAAATCCTTGTACAAAAAAAATCCAAAAATTTATTTCAGATGACGACAAATTAGTGTTCAAGCATAAAAGCGGAGATATGTAATTAAGCAATTTACTTTATTGGCACCAGTGGTAAAAAAAAAGGAAATAAAAGAGAAAAACTGGAAGGAACCCGACACAACCTGATACTGATAACACAAATATTTGTAGTTGCTATAAGAGGTCGTCCTGAGTAATGAAGAGTTTGTCCAGAATACAAGGAAGCACAGGGGATAACTCCGAGAAAACTGATATAGAAAATTACAGTAAAGAATATAATACACAATAAATACTTTGGAAAGAAAACTGGACCTGCTATGTAAATATACAACTGAGAACATAACATGATGGCAGATACTCCAGAAACTTCCATTACACCAGTCAAGCAGAATATGAAAAATAAAAGACTGTAATAAAAGACTCTGTGTACCGAAAGAACAAAGATATCCATTCGAAGTACATCCACTGAGTTCCGCTTTTGTTTTGTCCACCTACCATGCCCATTATTCAGTGTGGTAAGAATCCCTGATTTAAAGAACAGTGCGGATAATGCAATTGTCAACATGAATTATCATCGAACCTTTCGCCAAGAGCCAAAAAAAACCATTACATCTTATAGTATCATGTAAACGCCATGGTGGCATTTAGCTCAGTTCAAGCTTAAAATGGTAAAAATGATGAGTTCTTTTTATGGGAAAACCAAGATCGTCAGATTGCTGGGGGTAATTCGCTTAAGGTAAGTAAAGGTCTTCGCCTTACAAAAACAATTATTATAATATATTCTATAGTCATGATATTCTGATTAGTTTAATAAATACTGAAACATTTTTCGAGTGACTTTTAGCTCTGTCTAAACTGAAGAACATCAACAGGGCCGATGCATGGCTTTAAGTTTAAGGCAGGCAAAAAGACACAGGGCGATTCAATAAATAGAAAACCAAAATATCCTGAAACAGCTAACTACGATCATCAATCCATCTACATTGTCCTATCACACACCAACCATACGTAAACTAAGACAGAATCTCATTCAGAAGTAAACTGCTTGGATGCAAAACATAAGCTCCAATGGAAATTAACACATGTTTTCTCATAAAACACAAATGTAACATGTGGTTCAAATGATATGTAATGTTGACGGCTAAACCCATGCTAAAACAAAAACAAAAAAAGCAGAGGAGTTCAATAAGTGACACTGTCGGGCGAGTCAAGATGTAAGATCTCAGCAGTACGGGCTCCTCGGGGCAGTGTCGAAACATGCAAGCGTAAGTCCAGTAGGACCAGTAACTAGTTTTAATGAATGTGGGCATGGTAGATTCTGCTATGTTGTTTTAATATCCGTAAAGCTGAATTTGATTTATATCTGGGTTTGCTGTTTGGCTGGTTAGGTGTCCAGGCAGAGATAGAAAGAGATGCCGCACGTGCTATTTTCTGTATGCGTCTCTAGAAGGGGATAAAAAAACTGAAGAAGCAAAAGAAAAGTGGGGAAATATAGATGAATAGTGTATATTCAGGATTTGAAGGATTCAAAAATTGTCAGTCAGGCATCGCTACGTTTAAAATTATCCCGAACGATGGGATGTTTTTTTTGTTTTTGAGCACTGTGCACATATTGTCAAACGGAGGAAAGACAGGTCTGCCAAAGAATGGCGAGGTCACAATAAGGCAGCGAATAGTAAAACCACGCGATTTATTGCCAAATACTAAGTTCAAGTAGCAAGAGAATACATAATATGAACGCAGAGAGGCAGCGAGAGGGGATCCATGAAGCAGAGGTTAGATGGACCTGAAATTATGAGCTGGTCCACAGCGGGTTCTTTACGTTTCTTGTTAAAAAGACGTATGAATGCTAAACAAAGCCCTGGAACTCTAGACTGTAATTTCGGGGCTTGGTGGCCCAGGGTAGTTTGTAATCATGGAGCAGGCGGTTAGCAAGAACAACGTGGTTCAGCTGCTTATAGGCAGAGCCATTGAGTGTTGATAAACAGTCAAACTTTTTAAACTCCAGCTCAGGTGGATGGGACAAGACATCGATCCTTCTTCACAGTACAATGCAAACCAAAGCTGAAAGCTGAGGAGTAAGATGCTGTGACTGAAAGTGCAATGAACTTGTTATAAGAAAAAAACAAAAACAGAAATTTAGGGACAAATCATAAATGTGAAGTGCAAAAATGCAAACATGTGAACCCAAAAAAAGCTATTTTTGTTCTAAGGATGTTTATCTTTATGTTCAGTCTTCACGCGCTCGAGATCAAGGGTCTTCAGCATTGTAGGTTAACTACTGCGTGAAGGGAAACCGAATCTTGCAGCGCTCATTTTCACTGAACCATTAATGGATTAGAAGCTCTATTTGTGTCCAGAAATTGGTTTGAATCATCGCTCTTGGATTGTGAGTCTGCCAGAAAGTGCATTATTTTACATCTGTCGGTAAGAGTGTGTTTATGTGCAAGTGTGTGAGCGTACTTTGCCTGTATTTGTCAGTTGGCCCTGGCTGTCATTTGGTAGATGAAAGGAAAGGGTAAATTGGTATCATTATGAAGACTCTGCTCTTCGGGAGCTGAATTATTGTCTCTGTGCCCATCTCTCTCAGGTGAGGGAGAACAAAAAAATAAAAATGCCACTGTTTCTTGGTTTTCACGGAGCACTTCAACCAAGGGAGCATGGAATCTTGTCCTTGTTGGATGCAGCAGCACTTGGACTTTTTTATTAGTCCCGTATGCCGGCACCGCTCTCGATAAACCGGTATCAGGTGTCCCAGCTCAAGCGTCCAGCACTCTCATAGGGCTTGTCGTGAGGGCCGTGCCTCGTTCCAGGAATGACGCCGACGTCTTGTGCCGTTCTCTGTGCACACATCGCGGGCAGAGGCTGGGCTCATGCCATACCGGCACCTGGCGGTCAGGGAAAAAGACCCGCACCGCAAGCCCTCGCAGACCTGCATTTAGAACATAGAAGAGCACTGCTGGTTTTTATCCAAACATCCACTGACACTCACTTCAAACAGTGCTGTGGAAAAGTCTTTGCCCTATCTGCTGGATATTAAGATTAGTTTCATTGTAATCGGTGGTTAATTGAAAAATTTCCTAACTAAAAATAAAAAGTATTAAAATGGACCAAAGGTTACATTTTGCTTTATATACAAACATACATAATTTTTATGGTCTTTTGCTTTTCACTCATGAAGAATCACGTTTATATGCAATCATTAGGTTTGGAAGACAAGAAGATCTAATGACATTCAGAGTACAAATATGGCAACCAAATAGATATGGTATGTGTTTGTTTGGTTTATGATTTAATGGCATGCGCCGCTACCTCGGCTATATTCACGGACGGTGAGAACGAGGTTAGTTACAGTTAAATTAAGTTTTTAAGTTTATATATATAATATATCCTTTTACTAGAACAATTAGGAGCTCAATGGGTTCCTCATGTCATCTAAAAAGAAACAACTTGTTTCTGGTGCACCATCGCTTGGTGGTAGTAAGCGCCAGTGGTTAAAGTTTGTGGGCTGCAAACCAAGGGACTAAAACCTAGGATCACTGTTGGCCAAGAGGTTATTGCCATACTTAAACCAGAAGAAGAAATACTGGTGGTCTATTTCCTGAAAGTGGTCTATGCTTTGCACGAAAAGCATTAAAAGAATTGTTTTTTGATTAACCTTTTAAAAATCTCTTAGTAGATTTCCTCTTTATAGAGAACTAAACAATTAAACAGAACGTCCAGAGCTGAAAATGCTTATACAAATTTGAATGCATGCCCAACATGAATAAAACCTAAAGCGTTCTAACAAGATAATACTAGTTGACAGGATGTCTATTTGAACAAAATTGGTCCTCTAAAATAAATAGTTCTTTCCGAAGTCAGTAAGGATCCAAAGCCATAAGAGACTATGGTGTACTTGCTCCTCAGAGAGGTGTTGTGGTGGTTTGTGGAAATTTATGGATTTATGGTGGAGTGTGAACCACACTTCGTGACTCCTATGACCACCGCACGCTTGTGCCCTAATGAGCCTGTACTGTTACTGATTAAAACATGAAGTGCCCACAACACACCCATACAATTCTGGATAAAACCTAAACACTGAAGCATGTTAGTGCAACACCTGGATCCAGCTGTACTAACAGACACGTTCAAACCCGCCTGGACAGACCCTGAAAGGATCTCCAGTGAATCGATATCCACTAACAGGTATGCAGAGCAATTTGATTTATATAATTACATGTAATTAATGTCTTCATGCATGTCAGTCCTTTGCTACATTGTGCAAATATATTTGGGTGTATATATACACATATATATACACTTTATATGCATTCTTAATTAAAACTTATATTATGTATAATATGTATAGATTTTTTACAAATTGTTTTACAAAAGATTTTTTCACGATGAAACAATGTAGACAAGGTGTCTTTTTCAGACCAGACAATCACTTAGAACAGAATAAAATATGAAAGGGTTAAGGTAAAAATTGCATTTCGGCAAAGATGTACATCTTTAACTGTAGCAGTACTGAACCAATCATCACTTAGGCTTTATCAAATGTTGCCGTTGTAGTAGCTCTGTTTAAACAGCAGCATCTGTTCTGGGAACGGCACTCCACTTCGCTGGAGAGTCCGAGAGATTCTAGTCACACTGATGCTATGGAAGACCAGAGGAGAGGTTTATCAGCTGCAGGCCATAAGCGGACAACAAACAGCATGCGGGGTAAAAAAGCTGAGATGCCTCGAGGGATTAACTGTCCCCTTACACAGGGTGGGCTATCACTGCACAATCACACCTCAATCCACCGCCCGCTGGGTGTGTCTAACACGAGACAGGGGCTGGACAATCCTCAGAAATGAGCTGCGGTCTATTTTTTACAGACAACTTGGCACTTAAAGTGTACAGACGCTGTGGTATCTACCAATACCATCATCATCATCAGTGATAAAGAAAATCTTTGATGTACACCTGTGAGTTCTCTTGCTAGGACAACCTTTCCTTAGAGTGAAAGTGACTTCACAATCCACTAAAAACCTATAATAGTACAAACAAACAAAAAAAAAGGGCAAAACTGGCTCGGTAAATTAAGTTACTGTACTTGACCATTGTATCTTCTTCTTTCATATACCTTAAAGAACTGAGACCTTTAGAGGTGAAACAGTGGCTACAGTTTCTCACCTTTTGGTGTCATTTTCCTGGAAAAAAGGGGATAGATGACCTGGGTCCAGTGTGGCCAGCTCACAGATTAAGCCCTCCTCCCGGCACAGACTACAGCGTTTAGCCCTGGAGCTGGCAACTTAATCACCTTAGAGAGAAGGGAGCAAGCTTTCCATCGATGACCTGCAAGAAAGAGAAAGACATCACAAGAGTGGAATGTAGAGGTGGGTGATATGATTAAAACATGAGTCACTGTGTTCCACGAGAACTATACATCACAATATAGTTTATTTCTGCAGGAAATAAGGTTGTTACAGCGCAAGCATTTTAGATACCATTGAAATGTCACAATATTGATACCCACAACAAACACTTGCCTAAATAATATAAAAATTCATCAAGTTTATAGAAGACAAGTCAATAGTCAGTAATAAAAATAAGAACAAAGAAACTAATTAAAGCAATTGTACAAATACATTCAACAGTACAAAGATACAAACTATATAAAGAGTGCTTTAAATTTTTCAGAGAGGTCTAACTAACAATAAATACTACAGAAATTTAGTACATAAAGCTGCTCTGTATGACTGGATGCCTTTTGTGCACACATGTACATCAGACAGCAAACTGAGTTTCTTTTGCCTCTTACAGTGGTTGGAAATTTTAAATCGATTGAATGGTTTAAAATCACATGAACATTTAAACTAAAATGTTCATGAGGCTGCAGCACTGCAACATCACATGAGGATAACTGTGGAGGACTCCATACAAAAAATTAAATAAAAAAATCACTTAAGGAGCCACTGCGACTGTTTTTGGTGCAGTCTGGAGCCCTGCTGTGATAAATGCAATAGCTTAAAATATCTACTGACTGACACATTTCTACTGGTATATTGCCCATCCCTAAAGATTTTCAAAATACTGCAGAATGCATTTAAATATAGCAAAATGTGTTAAACAGAATTCCACACTTTTATTTGTAGTAGAAGGCTGATGTAAATTCACCAAAACATTCATAGCCAAACATGCGAAGGAACAGAGGATGTGTAGAACTTTGTGAAAGATGATAGTTTGAGGTCTGTGGAACTTTCTGGGAACATTTTGCAGGTGCAGATTCTTTGCAGGCCAACTTAGAAGCTTTAAACATGATGAGAAATGGGACGGAAAAGCGTGGAGGAGGAACCTAGGGAAGTGTAAAACGTGACCTACGCAATTCAGATAGCAAATGGGCTTCACCAAATGTGTTCAACAGCTATGAGAGAGGAACGGGTTCAAAATGTCAATGCAAAAATTAAAAAAAAATAATAATTCCATTATCAAATGGACAGTAATCCTCCTGTTAAAAGTTAGAGGTGTATCTGAAAATACTGGACTGGTCACTTAAGAACATGTTACAATGGACGTCCAGAAAAGAAAAACAAAGACATCACATCAGGAATCCACATGAAAACTAATGAATGCTTAAGAGAGTGGGGGGTGGGCTTCGGCTCTAGGGTGGGGTAATTTCTTTGGGAGACTGTCTGCAAAAATAATATGTGAATGCCATTTATCGGCCAGAGTAGTTAAAAATCGGCTTGGTCTTTGAAAGCGGGGTGCTGAAGAAGGCGTATTGTGGGCAGCTGAATGAGACAGGGGAAGGGGCCTAGACCTCCAGTGCATATTCACCAAGGGGGCAGAGACAAGTGGATACACCTGGCAGCACTGCAGCACACCAATTAAGGGCCTGCCAGCATTCTTCAGCCCTTCCACAAGGAGCCAGCCAAAGAATGGAGGAGGAGAAGAGGGGACAGTGGAGCAGAGAAGAGAGCTTGGGAGGGTGGGATGTGAGGGCTCGGGGGAAAAGAAAGAAAGGAAGGACCACCGTGGTCTCCCACGAAAGACGTGCACACACATACACACCATGAACAGGGAGAATGGGTTGAAAAGGGGAAGTTTTTTTTTTGTGGGAACAGGGAATCTAGAATCTACAGCCATGGACAAAGTTGCCGGATCATGTTTAGTTACTTAAACTTGGTTTGTAAGGCTATATATGATGGGCTGTTTCACCAAAAAGTGCTACATCTTCTTTGCCATTTGTAAATTATCACATAATTTTAGTACATGGGAAGAAAAATGGGTACAAATGGACTTGTACTCTAAGACAAAATCGGCAAAAGTCCTAAAACATTTAGTTTTTATTATGCCACAACACCCCAGCCCTATCCATGCTCACAAATAATAATAATAATAATAATAAATAATAATAATAATAATAAAATCATCATTCATCAATCTTTATTTTTCACATTAGTGCCAGTTTAAAGGTAGCTTCTCTAGCATTCATTTAAAGAAAAAAAGATCTAAAAAATAAGATAGTATACAATAAAATAATAACGAATAAGAAAAAGATTCTTCACATTCCACAAAAGCACTGTACAAGCCAAAAGGAGCTCAAGGGCCACGGCAAGAAAGACCCATTAAAGCAGTCACTGATCATTGCACCAATGAACATAGAGGTGATGCTGTTGGCCAGACTTTCTCAGTAGATCTGAAGTGGTACCAAGGAGAGCCCTTAACACATCCATCCATCAAGTAACTTTCAGGTCCAGATACCCCCGTTTTTTCTCCTGACTGGCCTGACAGAAGCCTGAAGGCAATACCCTGCCTTTTCCCATGTGGAGGATGTAATATAGCAAGACATTAAGGAAACGCTTGCAACGCACCAAATCAAGGCAGGTGCGGGTGAGCACACTTGCCGTTCCTTGTGCTTAAAGTGATATATACTCCCCTTGATACCAATGCTGGCAGAGGGGTGAGGCGTAAGTAATTAGTCGAAGTACATTAAACATTCACAGTAATTTAGCAGGCACGGTGAACAGAAACAGTGAGTTACGCTGTGCACCAGGCTTGATGGGGAGGGATCTGTGAAGCAGCTAGAGGGCTGTTGAAGAGAGTTTAAATGACAAAATAGTGAAAGTGTGAATTTATGACATGAAATGCTAGACAAGTTTCAACTGATTTAAATGAGTTTACAGAGTAATTCAAATAGTTTCGTTTGTGCAGCAGTGATCACCTCAACTTAGAAAATTTTACATTTATAAGGGAGTTCACTTCAATAGATAGCTGCACAAACTTTTTGCATTCCTTGATTTTTTACTGCATTGTCTCATAATTGTATTTTCCTTTTGCCCCACGAGTTTAAGCTTAAATTTGAACAATACTGGTTTTAAAGATGAGTCAGTTTGTTGTGATCATTGTATATTCTTGTGTTTTGAAAATGGGTATACAGCGTTTTGGGTGTTAGGGGGCTTTGTTATTATTTGTATTATGAGGGTGATGTTTTTGTCGCATGGTATAGGGGGATATCTTTCACTAGTCATTTGGATTGTAGTTTCTATGTGAGCTGGCATTATATTTCTTATACTTAAAATTATGGGCTACTTGTGTGGAAACATGGGTGTGACAAATCTGCCAAATCAACCCTCCCCCCCTCAAATCCCCCAACCTTCTTGCCTCCCTGTCTTGCATCTGACTTTGTCGTGTAGCTGCCTTAATCCCCTAAAACCACAGCTATTAGAGTCCTACTGCTTCATCCGCACTCCTCAACCCCGGGCCCTAATGTGTGTCCTCGCTCCTGCTCCATTATAACCGGCAGATGAAACGGGCCCAGAGTAGACAGATAAAAAGAGTGTGAGCTATGTTTGGATACACCCTCCTGCCAGGGCCTTGCACAAAACAGGATTACAACCAGATGGTGCCGAGGAAAAGGAAGTGAGAGGAGCCGCGTCTGCCAGGTATCGTAAGAAGTGGGCACTAGGAGAACACTATAGCAGAAATATCATTAAGTTGTTTCAAAATATATTGTGGACCATGTGAATGTTTTGGTCACAGCAGAAAAGGTGCCATGTAGGAAATAATTTGAAAGCATGGATGAGTTTTTTGCGATACTATATGAAAAGCTGTAGTTTCTCTCGGTGAGGGAAGAATTCCTTCAGATTCCGATATATTTGTCACTAACACTGACCGTTGATCGTCTGGTTGTGTTCTACAATCAAGTGCATATTGTTGGCAAGACCAACGCTGTTGCCTTCAGAGCTACAAACACCATTAACATACAATTAGCATTTATTGCAATCGTAACTTCACTGTCCCTGTCTTAGTGCCACTAAGTTAAAACTTTTCTTACTATTTCAGATGGAGATATCAAACAAAAGGCTGTGGCATAAACAAAGTGTGCTTATCTGGGCAAGGTCTTACGCAACAACACAATATGGTCAAGGGGTCATTTAAAAAAAAAAAGAGAGGACTGCCCAAAACTCTGTGCTAAGTTGGTTGCAAACTAAATGGAGAGAGGCATTTGTTTTTGCCTTTTTTAGTCTATAGTGTTTGCGAGACTTGCTGGAGATAGTTCAGCATTCAGTGACCTCGACAAGCGGAGGGCGAGCATTCACAGGCGTGCGGAGGAGGGAAACCGCGCATTAAGTAGCCCCCAACACACTAAAAGAAAATGGACTCATTATAAGGTTAAGCCAATTAAGAAGCTGAAAGAGGAAAGTAATGTGACGTGAATGTTCTTTAAATGCCTCAACATTTTGGGCCTTACAGAGGCAGTGGGGGGAGACAGCCATAATAGGCCTTGCGGTGAATGCCATGTATAAGAAAGTACACGAGAAGAGGGACAACGTAATGACAGTACAGTAAGAGACAAAGTATTGTGACAAAGATAATTCTGATTTAAAATAAACAATACAACAGAATTTTTTTGGCATCCGCGACTGTGTTGTGTAACACTGTACTCAGGCGTATTAGTTAAGAATGCACAGAGCCAATACTGAGCAAGACTGTTCATCAGAGCCCCCTGGGAAAAGGAGAGAGAATACTGGAGGAAGAAACCCTATGTAAGAGATCTGGTCCTACATAGAGGTCTTGAGGTTTTAAAGAGGCCTGCTTTGTTTTGTGGCAAAAATAATAAAAAATGCACTATAAAAATAACAACTATTTATACATTCTATGATATCAAAATGAATTAAAATAGAGTAATTAAATAATTTACAACATAGACCTGGCACGAAATGAACAAATAAATAATCTTAGCTATTATAATGAAATAAAAAAGACTTTTAACTGTAATTTGACATATAGAATGTAAAAGACCCTGGGATGCTGGGTAAGAATAGAATGGATAGAAGCAGAGGCAGGGACTGTCACGCTTTGTTTTTCTGCCTGTTGCTTCTGAATGGCTCAGTAATTAGTTAGTGGGTGGGGGGACAAGGGGTGGAATAGGGGCCCCAGCCTCCCACCAGGAGACAGAAGGGAGAGGGGATGTGACAGGCGCAGGAGAATAGATGTTCCTTGAGAGCAACAGAAAATAAGGGCAAGGGTCATTCCTAAGAAAACAGATCAGAAATGACAAAAATTCTCATGCACGGTAACAGGGGGCTTATAGAGAAGCGGGGTGCAGAAATGAGGAAAGCGAGAGGAGATGAAATAGAGATGAGAGCAACTGTTTGCGATATTTTTATTTAATAGGAATAATTATTTTTTCACAAAATTTAAGTTCAATTCAAGCATGTACATTTCTTAATTTTAGTTCAATTTAACATTTTTACCGATGACTGTGAGAAGAGAAAACACAGTTTCAATCAAATAAGCCAAAAACAAGAACAAATTACTAAAAATCTATCAAATTACGAGCTGTTCACCAGGGTTTCTGCAAGTTTAATGAAAGTTAAAATTAAGATTTCTTAAGACAAAATTAAAAGAAAAATTTAAGGAATAAATTTAAAGGGAACACAATGTCAAATATTTTTTCTAAATATAAATGTCTAAGAGAACACAATGATGTGTACTTGGCCAGCACCACCACTTCCAACCAATCTCCAATACAAAAAACTTTGAATGTTACCTTCTAATCACACTGCACAAAAAAGTATTTTTGTCTTGTTTTGGATGTGCAAATGTCCTAAATATTAAATCTTAAATTAAGATGTTTTTCTGGGAAAGTGAATCTCAAAATAAAGTGAATTTATGATTTACAAAAAGGACAAATATCTGCCAATTCGGCTCAGAGAGAAATCAACTTAAATCAGATACGTCATCGACAGATGGCTTGTTCCTGTTTTAAGTCACTTATTTTCTCCACAAAACAATTCACATCTTCACTCTGAAATCAAGTAAATGCATCTTGATTTAAAGATTGTTTTTTTAGATATTTGTATTGGAAAACAAGACAAAAATGCTGACAAAATCATTCTTTTGCAGTGCATGCAACATGTAATGCAATGCCTTTATGAATTGTAAGACTTCCTTGCTTAGATTAAAATCTTTTAAGGCCTTAATTTTGTGAAGGGAAAAAAAAAAGACTTTTTAAGACCTGCAGGAACCCTAATAAACATAATATAGATGGTATTCAAACAACACTAAGTGAAAAAAGCTAGAAAGTTAGTGTTGTCATTGACACAGAGGCTTGCACCATAGATCTACAGTGACTCTCTGAACATCAGCATTACGAGAGGACGGAGAAAATCCTGGAATGGTTTTCCTCAAAAATGTAATTTTTTTGCGACTGACGAAAAGAAAAGACATGAACATAAATTATCAGAAATTTTTTAATTCTGGAAGTGAACTAATCCTTTAAACATGCAGAGAAAAAATATAGTTATTGGATCATAGTCATAGTACAGTGATGCCATATCTGTGGTAACTATGCTAGGACACTTGTGTGATGTGAAAATTAAACGAGAACTGACTTCATACATTAGTGCAAAAAAAGAAAAAAAGGCCTGACATTCAATTTTAATACTTTTTGGAGCAACTGTTATGTGCTGACAGGAGTCTGAAAATCCTTCCAACATTCTACACATGATACATGTCCCCATTTATGAAATCTTTGTTAGGTTTTGCGGACTCGCAGGATCAGCTCAATCTGAGTGTTCTTTCTAAAACATGTTACTAGTGTTTTACTGTCATGTCAGTCTGCAAGAATTTCGTAGATTATCTCACATAGCCAATGAAAAACCAAATGCTGTGTGAGCCTACCTATAATATGTGCTTTAAATACAAACTGAGAGGTTAATACAGGAAAGAGATAAAAACTAGACCTGCTGCCAGATCTGCCATTTGAGTAGAGGATGCACATGCTTGTAACAGGTATTCTCTCGGAAAGATCCTGCCAAAAACAGCAAGAATATACAAAAAATAAATCACCTCCGGGTGAAATAACATATGAATGTTACCTCAAGTCATAACTCAGCAGCCTGCACAATATCTGTTAGGAAAAATAACTGCATTAGCCTGCACACATCTATTTCAGGTGGAACGCTAGTATCCTGTCCATCCCGTCTCTGTAACCACTGACAACATGGGACCAAATTGCTTGGAAAATAGGGGTTAATTCAATTTGAATTGGGAAGAAAAGGCTGTAAATAGGCATTTTAAAAGCACTACCCCGCTTATTATGGTGAGTGGGGCGGCTCTGTCTCTCTCTCTCCATCTGGCTGGCTATTATGGCCCTCTTCACCTCTCTCCTCCCATGAGCCTACACTCGCTCTTTTCCCTCTCTCATTCACCCACGCCTGCTCACATTACAAATCAAGGGCCCACGGAATTATCCAGAAAAGAGGGGACTGGGAAAGCCGACAGGCACACTGTGAGATAAGGAGAAAGAGAGAATATGCGGTTACGAGAAGCAAACAAATGAAAAACTGAGAGATATCATCATCTTTCACCACATTGAATAGTTAGTCCATAATATCCACTGACAACTTAAGCAAACAGAACACACGGATTCCTTCTAATAAATTTAAGGTGCAAAAAATCAATTCATTCATACACAATGCTACTAGAACATAGACACACTATCGCTGAATAGCCTGAATAATACTCAACAACAGGATTCAGTCTTTTTTCAAGACTGGAAAATGGGTTTGATTAAGTAGATCTGGGCACTGGAAACCAGTGTGAATCTTTACTCCTGCCCATTAACAGTTCATCCCCGCTCCGCTTCCTCAGTGGCTTGGGTCCCATCATTAGCAGGCCGTCACGACAGATGCTGGCAATAAGAGACAGGCTTACAGGCCACCAACCACAGCTAAAACACAGGCGAGAGGAGAGCGGGAATTTTTATGGCATTATGACATGGGAGGAAAGGATTGCTGGGTAGTTGCGTGTGTGGCTATAATGAGGGCATTTAGGAGTAAATGTAGCTATTATCTTTATGTATACAAAGTCACATATGATTTAAAAAAGTTTGTGTTGATGCATGTGGACACAAATGCATGTGTGGGGTATTTGGACATCACCTCAGTTTTCAGCTTTGAGGATTGTGGTGGAGCTCCTTTTTTCTCATTCACTGCCATAATCTCATTACTGGTTGAAGCGAAGCATGGCGGTTCTCCAAACAGCCCAATTCACAGCTCCTCCCTCAGGGCCTCATTAGGTCCAAGCCATCATTACGACGACCCCTACTGAATCTAAGTCTAAACTGAGTCATGGAGGCAGGGGGTGGGATGTTACTACAGCTGAGGATGAACTCTCTATTTCATTTGTTTATGGAAAGGCGTACGGGTCAATAGACAAGAGTTGCAGCAGGTGTCAGTAGTACAAATATAGAGTTGATGAAAGACTTCTTTGTTGCGTTTTTGACGTAAGGCACGTCAAAAATGATACTTTATCAAAGAACTGTCATGTGTTGTTTGAGGGTTTAAGAAATCATATGCCAGTGTTTTAAAACCCAAAATGAGTGGAAATGTGCTGTCTTGATCATGTTGTACTGTTCTCAGACGGGTCAGATCATTTGTATGTGTTCTTTCAACTCATTAATGAAAAAAAGGAAACATCACTACTAAATCTATAGTGCAAAGTGTACATTTGAACAGCGTAGTCGTTTGACTGCTGAACAAATTACTTGTAAAAGTCTTTTTTTTAGAGATTCAAAATCACCCAAATTCCCAAACAAAATCTTTGAGTTGGTTGTTTTTAGTTGAACAAAATCATTCAGCATGACGAGTAGATTCGATTCCCAAACAAATTATTCTCATTAACATTTATTTTTTATTTTTTAATTTTTTTTGTGAACACAAACAATCTAGTAAACATGGTCTTTTCCTGTCCGTCTTTTTAAACATATTTATTATCAAAATTATCTCTATTCAGCAATGGAACTGAACCCCCCCATACCCCCCATATTTAATTCAAAGTTCTTAAAAAATTATTAACAGGGGACTATTAAGTAATCAAAAAAAAAAAATTAATTCTTTATTTTAATGTTTACAGATCACACCTGACAGCCATTTTGCGGTCTACTTCGAAAGCGACTGTGTGAAGAGCTCAAAGCTCTTCATACCCACAAATCTGATATAACAAGTGATGGTATTACTGAACATCTTAAGAAGGCTGACAAAGAAAAAGAAACTGCACTGACAGGAATTCCATTGGTATAATGTGCTATCTTCTGTATGACAAGATGAAATCTAACTTAATCCCCTTGCCGGATGTGTTGTTACGCTGATTTGCCAGCCTTTTGTAAAGCTTGTCAAGTCAGGACGGTGTGTGAAAAGAAACCTGGGTCTCTCTGGGTGTTCGTAATTTCATTTGCTTCATGGTTATTGAGACATCTTTCTGCTTTCTATCTCATCAAGGCATAAATTATCATCTGCTCATTGCTCAGGAAAGAGTCTCCTTCTCCATATCTGTCTCTTTGTCCTTTCTCAGGGCTAAATACATATTAAGTTTTTAAAGTGGTGGGATACCAGGCGATATGGAATGGGCTTGTTTGTTGAACAACCAAAGAGCACCCAAATCTGGCCACCAGTAATCAGAGGGTTGAGCCAGCCCATCAGCAAGACTACTATAATGTACCCTGCGACCCCACAAACCCCTGTCATCGAGGGAGTCCATTCTTTCGTTCCCCCCTCGAAATTGATATTTGATAATACGTCTCCTCTGAAAGAGCTGATACTAAAAAAGACTTTCATTTTGACGATGGTTTGTTAGGATAGGACAACATGGTGGTTACCGGAGAGAAAGCATTACAACTATTTGAATGTCTTGAAGCTGAGGGTGCAAAAAAAAAAAAAAAACATCAAACCCCAACTATGAGAAAAAAATCACCTTTTTAAAACCTTTCCAAATATGCAGTTCTTGAATTGCATTTATTCAACAAAAATTAGGTTTTGTAGATTTACGGTAGGACATTTACAAAATATCTTCATGAAACCGATATTTCTTACTATCTAAGATTTTGGCATTAAAGAAAAATCAATCATTTTGACCCATACAATGTATTTTTGTCTATTGCTTAAAATATCCCCCAGCGACTTAAGACTGGTTTTGTGGTCCAGGGTCACATATGTTAATTTTGCTCTTTTCTCTCAACCGCCTGTGGATAAATACTCTTTTAAGGCAGATAAACTATAAGATATGTTGCAGTCTGTGATTGGTCAAAAGCAGACAAAGAAAAAAAGTTTGAAGGTACCATATTTAAGTAAACAGACTCACTCTAATCAGTACATTAGAATGATTTCGGATAATTTGACACCGAAGACTAGAGTAATGGCAGCCTGAAATTCACCTTTGCCAACACATTTCACATTATTTAAAATTTTTGATCAAATAAATGCATCCTGAGTAAGTTTTAAGACTTTACTTTATAAGACTTTAAGATGATGTTGTCAAAAAGTACAGATGTCGGTACTGAAATTTTCAAAATGTGATGGCGATAACAGCATTTCCCACTGTCATTTTGAGCGTCTATCAGCGGATCTGTCTATGGGCAGATATATTAAGACTTTAAAATCTTTATGAGACTTTAAAATGGCTTTAAAATCGCTCGGCGAAGAGCATTTAGCAATGATCATTGTAGCCAATCACAGACATATCTGTTGAGCGAGTGAACACAATGGCCAATCAGAGCTTGTTTCTACGAACCGCGCACAACAGCTCCAAAAAGCTAGTGGGAAATGCTGGTATCTCCACATTTTTTAAAAATTTCAGTACAGACATCAGTACTTTTGACAACACTACATTAAGACATTACCAACAACAATCTTTTGAACGTTAGTGTAAATTTCATATTCATTAATTTATTCAGAAATTCATACAGTTTTGGAACAACTTGAGGGTGAGTAAATGACAGAATTTACTTTTTTGGGGGGGCGAACTATGCCTTTGTGTGTCACATGTCTTAAACACTACAAAACACAAAGTGTGTTTGATTCACTAAAAGATCATACATAAGAGGCAGTCATTTTGGAATCCAGCTGAAACTACACTGGCTTCCTGGTGGTTTTGGGTCACTAAAAAGATCTGGCCCTCATAAAGTTCTTGAGAAAATGGACTTACATCCAATTTCAAAACTGGTTCTCATTTCCCAATTCCAGACATGAGGGAAAACTCATAAAAGGTACAGACAAAAGGTAGTAAGCGTGTGTGTGGATCAGTGAGGCGCATTAGATCAGGCTCAACGGTGTGGACTGTGACAGCCCCACTCTCCTTGATGGATTGTGTAAAAACGCGTGGGACTCTTCACAATCACATGATGAGCCGTCCCGGTGTGCAGTATGAATGACATAAGGCTAATATTTTAGGCCAACGCTTATCTCATCAAGCCATACACTGTTTGGAAAAAAAAGCGATGGGGCATTAGACTGCATTAGCTTGATGCCTGCTAATAGACTGGACATAAACACTTCTGCCTCCCTGCTTAGGTGGTCACCGGCTGTGCACACAAGTGTAAACACAGCGGCCAGATAAAGTCACCACTCGTAGGCAGCTGGGACCCGCTCCAAGAGAGTTAAACCATCGGACTAGGATTTTCAGTTCAAACTGAGGTTTGGCTTTTGCTAGAGCCCTCATGGTCTGGACTTCAAAGCGGTCATCCCGCTTCTCCGTCACCATGGAGTTCAAAAGGAGCTCAATACATAGGAAAGGGTACTTGGCCCCATTTAATAATTCAGTGATTCAAAACAACAAACAGAGTTCTGAACATGTAGCCCCTAAGAATGCCATTAGCCAACACCATTAAGTCAACATCTGAAGTTTTCTTTTATTTGAACGTTTTTGGTCATGCCGTACTTTATTTCAATAGAAAAAGATGGAAATTATTTTACCACAAAAAGAACTGTCAATCCAAAGATGTGTTTCATGGACACTAGGAGAAATAAACTCTAGTTTTAGATACAAAATGCAGTAAATACAGTAATATTAAAAAATATATATTATTATCATAAATGTTGTGTTGTTTAAATTTTTGTGGAAACCATGATACTTTCTATTCATCATAGACTGCTGATTTTTTTTTTTCATTTTGATAAAAATAAACATTTACAGAGCATGTTCTAAAGATTGTAAAATACAGGTTAGAATGACATGAGGGTAGTGATACATTGTGCGAAGCTATCCCTGTTTAAGAATCTAAATATAAACAATTCAACTTAACTATAAAATTAAGTAAACAGTTGTCCTGTTATTGATAATTAACTTCTCAATATAAAAAAGAGGTGAGAACCATTTTTGGGGGAAAAGCTGGTGGTAGCTTTCATTATGTGATCTTTCCATCACAGAGCTGTACAAGACTTTCGTCTCTCATGCGTTGGTGATGATGAATTTTATGGCCTCCTAGCACAATCTCGTGGTCTCCACACTGACCCTGGTAAGAGATGAAGCATTCATCACATAGACAAGCCTTCCTTTTAGTGCCGAAACCTTTTCGCAATAATAATAAAACACAGCTCTTCACATCCCTGCTGAAACCTGGCCCTTAGGAATCCACTAAAGATCTGCATAAGGCTCTTACTCCCAGCAACCAAATGCATTCCTTGAAATAGCATCTAAAAATTCATACTTTATTAGTGCTTTAATATATAAATGTCACAATAATAAGCCATAGTAGATTTTAATTCATTATCACTATTTGATTCTAGTTACGTAACCCCTTTTTAAATAGGTGCAGAAAAACACTCACTTATATATTGGTCCAATTTGAGATCAGTTTCACTAACCCTGCCTTTCCTGTGCCTGCTCTTTGGCATCGCTCACCTGCGGCGGAGGTCTTCTGCCACTGTGGCCCGACAGCTGAAGAGGTAAGCCCTGAGAGACTGGAGCTGCTGTCTCAGTTTGAGAACGGCCCCCAGAGCCGCCACAATGCTCATACAGACACGGGTTCAACTGCTGCGACATCTATACAGGGGCTCTCGTAAACAAACTCCAGAAAACTCTCTTTTGCTTGCTTTGACACCTCCTGAGCCACAAAAAACAGTGTTTTAATATAATCACTGTCTGCTTGTTTGCTTGTTTGGTTGATGGCAAAAACGTACAGACACCAGAATTATTAACGATACTGAAGATATGGTTTTATAGGTCTGTACACATACCTTATGTCTTGTTAGTCTGTCCCCAGTTGCCTGCAGCAGACGAGACAGGTATGAGGTAGAGAGGTTGCTCCTGGTGACAACTTGGGCCGTTAATACCAGCCGCTTGTAAGAGACAAAACTTTGGCCCCCCCTCACCCTATCGCACGTGACAGACCCACTGGCCTCTGACATCCTCAAATGTGGCAAAAAAACAAGCAACAATAGAAAGGAAGAACCGCAAACAACACACAAATCAAACCTGCAGGACAGGACTTAACCTCTGGGGGTTAAAGACAACACGTTACTCTACTGTTGAGGGCATGACCCTGTTAAAATTTGACAACCATTAAGGTAATAAGTCTGTTTGGGTTGTGTACTGATGTGTCAAGGTTTACGATACAACCCTGGCTAAACACAGATATAAATATCCACTAATGATCCAGGGGGACCATAGAGTTTCAAAACGGGCAGGCGCGGATATCCAGGGGCGTTCAAAAGGCAGCGAGTCAATGATAAAAACCCAAACTAAAAAAAAAAGGTGTTTTTACCTGTCCAGTCTTAGTAGAGAGAAGCCACAAATCCTGAGCACATTTAATACAAGATATCTCCTGAAAGTGCATTGCTTTGTCTTGTAAGTCATTGATTCAAGTTGTCTTCAAACAGATTCAGACGGCACTCCAGCACAGCAAAAGGTTTATCCCAAAGGAACCAAAACAGGTGATTGTGAACATGGCAGGTGTCCCTTATCCTAACCATCTGGGAGAACCAGATCCGGGACAGTGTGGACGTTCAAAGAAAAAAAAAGAATGAATGGAACAGGTACAGACAGATATAGACAAGTACAATCTTTTCGGTGGAGCGTAGCATCAGCTATACACTTCATAGCTGAAGAAGAAGAAAGCAAATGTGGACAGAGTGAGTGGGAAGCAGGATAGAGAGGACAAAAAACCAAATCAGAAAAACAAGTCTTCCAGAAGAAGGGACGCAGAATGTTATCACTACAATATTGTAAAGGGGGAACACTGATTACAAGTGTTTACAGGCAATGCTGTATAGGTCTATTTTTGATGCATTGTTAGCTGGCTGAAAAGGGCCAAGCAGGGAAAACAGTGATGATGTACCTGCATCCCTGAATGTAAGCACAACGTACATAATTTACCATCAGATTTTTAAACAGTTAGATTCTGGCCTCATTTACTCAGCCGTATACATTCTATTCATGTAGTGCTTCTTTCACTTGTGGCAGTTCAAAAGGAGGGTTGAGCAGAGGGATGTTCACACTGCTCTTTCCATCACAAATTACAGGTGAATGGGTTAACATACTGTTGGGGCTGGAAACCACACGAAAAAAAAAAACTAAATGGAGGAGTAATTCACCATAAACTGAACTAATGTTTATATTCCAATTCAGACCTGCTTGACACAGACTAAGTGCTGTGATATATAAATGACTGTATCAGTGAATTTACCAGTGCCAATGTGTTAAAATATTTAATAATTTTAAAGTGTAAATATAAACATATACAGGTCACTGTCTCAAAAAATTAGCATATTGTGATTAACAGTTCATTATTTCCTCCATAAGTGCTAATGTAATTAAAAGATTATAAACTAGACATTCGAAAAAAGATATATTTTAGAGTTCATTGCCACCACCAACTGAAATAATTTCAGCGTTCTTTTATTGTTTGTAATACTGAGGGATTTTGGCATACAGCTCATGAAAGAACCCCAAAATTCCTATCTCAAAAAAATTAGCATAATCATGAAAAGGTTCTCTAAACGAGACTATTAACCTAATCATGCTGATATCAACTAATTAAACTCTAAACACGCTGCCAAGCAAAAGAATGGCCTGAGGCTTTTAAAAACATCCCACGCATGGCTTCATTACTCCAAAACCGCCAATTCATGGTAATAAAGGACTGGATACTGACTGACTGCCTACGTCCAAGAAGGCCCATCATTGAACACCCTCAAGCGAAGTAGGGTAAGACACCAGAAAAAGAAATTTCAGGAACGAATAGGCTAAGCTGTTCCCATGAGTCTGTATCAACGGCCAACTCAGTGGGGGAAGTCTGGTGCGGAAGGAAAAAGTTGTGGCCAAAAAAACGCTGCACAACGAGAAAGAAGGTGACCGGAAACCCTTGAGGACCGATTGTGGCAGAAGAAGATCCGTATTTCCAGACCTTGGGGACCTGCTGAGGGAGGAAAGAGCAGTGGAGCCTGAGTTCTGGCAGAAGAAACTATCCAGAGCCAACGTGCACAAGGCGGTGTCGCTATTTTGAACCAGAACACGAGCGGCCAGCAAGCGCCTGAACCGGGCTATCAGAGAAGCTTAGCACATGGACTGTTGCCTCAGTGGTCCTCCAAAGATACTTTTTTAGGATGAAAGCAAATTTTGCCCCACTGTGCATTACAGAAATCAACACGGTGCCAGAGTCTGGAGGAAGGAACGGGGAAGAAAGAAGAAGAAAATGCCAAAATGCGCTGAAAAAGTCCAGTTTTGTCCAAGCTACACACGAGTCAGTGATATGGTCTGGAGGTAGCGCCTGCAACATGCATCAGCTGCTGGTAGGTTGGTCCACTGATGTCTTTATCAAGGGCAGGGTCAATGCAGCTAGCTATCAGGAGAGGATGGAGAAGAGCACTTCATCGCTTCCATCTGCTGAAAACAAGCTTTACTGGAGATGAAGATTTCGTTTTTCAGCACGACCTGGCAACTGCTACACAGTAGCCAAACACCCCTGCGATAACATGGTTCTTGGCTACGTTTTTACTGACCATGGTATTACTGTTGCTCAATTGGCCTGCCAATCTCTCCTGACCTGAACCCCATAGAGAATCTGTCGGGATATTGTGAAGAGGAAGTTAGAGAGACGCAAGAACCCACCCAACACTCTGGAGAGGCTTAAGGCCGCATATCGAACGCATCCGTGGGGCCTCCATAACACCTCAAGGCAGTGGCAACAGGCCTGATTGCCTCCATGCCACGCCGCATTGAAAGCAGTCATTTTCTGCAAAAAGGATTCCCGAACCAAAGTATTGAGTGCATAACTGAACATTAATTCTTTGAAGGATTGACTTTTTTTGTTGTTAGGGATTTTTCTTTTAATATTATACATCGTTTTTTTTCTTGGTATTTGTTGGTTCGGTATGACTTATATTATGCTAAATTTTTTGAGATCGAAATTTTGGGTTTTCAGTGAGATGTATGCCCCCAAAATCATCAGTATTAAAAACAATAAAAGACCTGCAATATTTCAGTGTGGTGTGCCAATGAATCTAAAATATATGAAAGTTAAATTTTATCATTTAGCATTAAGGGGTAAAAATAATGAACTTTGATCACACAATATGCGTAATTTTTGAGAAGGACCTGTATTTTTAAATATATAGAATAAAAATAAGAATAAAAAAATGAAACAGTAATATGTAAACTACCTTTCTAAATGTTTGCGGTTGGTAAGATTGGACTGTTTTTTTTTAAAGAAATCTAACTATAAATTTGATGATGACATTAACATTATGCATTGCCCTGCAAACTGTTGCACTAGCCCGAAGTAAAACATTTACAAGGAGACACTGCCCTAAGAAAATTTAAAGGAGAACTGTGTCATATTTAGATTTTTTGGATGACTTGATAAATGTTATTTTTTTGAAAAATGAAGAGTCTTGTGTTATTTATTTCATTGCCCTAAGAAAATTTAAAGGAGACCCCATTTATGCGAACAAAGAAAACGAACAAGTCAAGAATCAACTCTATCCGCATTTCCAAAACCAATACGTTAATGGGTTGTTCTAAGCTGAGGGCTCAGGGCAGCTAACTCATGCTCTGCACTGGGCTCTCTGCCAATGTAAACGTGAGGTTTTTAGGGGAAGGGACCCCAGGACTATAAAAAGTCAGAGTGTGGTGTCCCCTCCATGACACAGCTGCATGGGGTGCCTGATATGTGCGGCCATGAACCCACGGACAATGCAGCAGGGTGTCGGGCTGTCAGAGCTGCCGTGTAAATCAGCATACATGCAGATGAGTGTAAACCCGACAATAACCACCCTTTTCCAAACATAGTAAAATTGTGTTATAGCGCTCATGCTACAGAGACTTGTTATTTAAGAGAGAGAGCCTGTGAGGGCCGTGCTTTTCAGCAAAAGGCAAAAACACAAAATTTTGCAACAAAAATTAAAGGTGAAGAAGGAGAAAACAGTGACAGTGACTCAAAAACTTGATGGGCAATGTGTTTGTTTGCATTCAAAAAACCGGCTTCCAAAGCATAGTTTCTGTATAACATCACCAGAGAATCAAGCAACGAAACAGCTCACATATGGTCACATGCTCAGCTCTGGAATAAAAATGAGAATATATGGACAACAACATTCAAATTCGAGTTAGTAGATGTCTTCATCGGTCTGTCCAATTAAACATAACACAAAACTGATTTTAAAGGACTAAATAAAACACTGTGCATAATCACTCTTTCAGAGCCAATTGTAGTCAGATGTATCCATGCTACTTTGCAATGCTGAAGAAGTAAGACATTTTCGGTGAATATGTGAGACTTCCGATTCTCCACTGTAGGTAAAATAACTAGAAAAATATTAAAGCTGTGGTAAAAACAGTGAAACTATTTGCGCTTACAAACCTGTTTATGGTATGACAAGACATTAGTATAATAACATGATAAAAAAACCATTTTGCAATATAGAGCAACATAATGGACTTGTTTTAAAAACATGCAAAATAACTGAAAGCAAATGACATTGTAAGGCTAGGTCTCGGTCAGGACCAACTTCTGCCCCAAATATCACTTTTGAAATCATTAATGTGACATTATCAAAAATTAGTCCAACTTAAAACTGAACTTTAATGTATGTAAATGCATGTTTTAATTGCATGTAAAATATAGTACCAAAACAATTATTAACAATTATGTACGAAAAGAGACCACATTTCACCAAAGATCTATCTGAATGAACTTTGATAGCAACTTCTTGTTACAATTCCATCAAAGACTTATTGGGCTACCAGAGCTTCTGGACAGTGGCCAGATAGCATGTTAATTATGGGAGGGAGGCAAAGTTGGCCGCTAGGCTCTGTGTATTGTGAACATCAGAGCCTGTGCCAGTAAAGCACAGGCCGCAATTGAGTTTGACGTTTCCCACATTACATTCAAACACACACGGTTGTGGAAAGTTTGCACATCACAGCCCAGAAAGACAGCACAGAAAAATATCCCCTAGCTGAGGGGTTACAGTGATGCCCTGAGCACTTGGAGCCAACTGAAGCCTCGATTTTCTAGCGGGTTGGAAAAGCAACAAAGAAACAGCTTTGCCAGTGAACATGTGTGAAGTCAATTCAATTACAATTGAATATCGGTTCTCAACATTTCCCAGTATTCATAGACAAGCATAAGTGGAACGGGTAACGGCAACGGCCCATGTTCCTTCATCAAAAAAAGTGGGGCCAACGGGGAATGTGGGGGAAAAAAGACAGAAGGGTTTGTGCCAACAAGAGGCACGTTTGATGTGTTCACTCCATAACTGTCCACAAGATTCAACATTCTTTCATTTTCAGCAGTACCCTGCCCTCGTTTTTTGTTTTTAAAAAACGGCAACTATTTGCAGAGGAAAAAGAAAGGTTGAAGTGGGGGCACTCTGAGGGTGAACCTTGCAACAATGCGTTTTCTAGCGCGAATAGACGTTTCCACGACTCTGTAGGCGGTTTGTTTCGGTTCTTCAGTGCGAGAAGCTTTTTCTTGTTTTCTTTGCTGCAAAGGCTACAAACTCGCGCCCGACTTTCAAGCATCCCGTTGAGATTCCACGGCACAAGGGACCCCAGGGTGGGGCTTTGTGGTTTCCCATTAGCGGTGAAAGACGGACAAGGCCCCAGCTTTGATGTCCCCCTATTCAAGCTGACTTCCACAAAAAATAAAAAAAAAAAAGATGGCATAAGGTTGTGCGTTGCGTAAGTGTCGTTCACAAGTGTGTTTTTGCTTGAGACAAAGGCATGACCATCTTTTTGATGTAAACAGCAGTCCCTTGGACTCCAAATGACCTTACACTCCCTCTTTTCCCACCTACAGCTGGATCTTCCCATTCTTGATTGCTGTCCTGTACTGCTCTACAGGGTACCTTAGTGGAAGTTGGTGTGGAAAAAAAAATAAAACCAAGCCCAAGTGGGTTCAGGCAAACTATGTGATTTGGCTTGAGAAAATTGAAAATAGCGGTGTATGTGGTGTTGTGCTTGAGGAGAGGAAGGAACAGAAGAGGATGGACTCTTCTTCTGCTTTGAAAGGATGGCATGCATGACCCTCTTACCCAACAAAGGTTCTGTTATTCTGTCGGCCCCCTAATTGATTTGAATAAAGTTTGCTCATTAAGTGTTTGATCAGCAATGTTTTGATGGGGAGAGTGATCTAGAGTTGAATGGACAACTAGGATCCAGTTCAAATCAACGAACCAAACCAACCCATCCCAATTAAAAACATGAAAAAATTAATAAACCAGATCAAATATAAGAAAGGAAAATATTTGGCCATCTCTTCCTTAATAACTTTTACTACTCTCACAATACACTCTTGAACCACACCACAGGGCCCTCTCTTACACCACTTTAGGGACCCAGTCTACTCTTAAAAGCACATAAACACAAGGCATATCTTTTGATTTTTAGAAATCAACTAGCAGAATGGAAAACACAACTAGAACACAGGAGTCTATGTCTCAGTCACATTTCCTTAAGTGCTTAGATGTTTTAAGGCACAGGTCCCCAACATGTTCTGATGGCTGATTGGATTGTTCTCTGAAAGTAAAATTACCAATCACAGTTTGTTTCTTTTTGTGCAATTTTTGGATGTGGGTTAGGGTCGGAGAAAGAAAGATGCATCCTGCGAGGAGATTACCACTAATATACGGTCTTATTTAAAAGCAAAGAAAAAGAAAAGAAAAAATGATGGGGCTAATTAATGTCCTAGTCTACCTTAGAAGCACTCATTACTGTCTACATCGTAAAAGTACGCTCAAACATTACATGCAACCTATAAATGTTTTATTAAAAGCAATATTAGCACTGATCAACATAGAAGTGAGAAAATTAAACTCTTTTTTGTCATCTGTTTTGGGGGGTGATTAAATGAAAGAGTTGCAAAAGTGTAAGTTTTGGGTAATAAAAATTAGAGAGGAGAGAGAGAGAGAGAGAGAGAGAGGCGGTGCCAGAGTGCCGAGCAGAGGGATGTACCCAGTGTTTTGTTTCTTTTTTAGGCAACACGTCCCATTCCCAAAAAATCTCTTTCGTGGGGCCCCGAACCAGAATCAAAACAATTAGCTTCGCACAGATCGCAGCATCCAGGGAGCCTTTGATTCTAAAAGGGGATTTTTTTTCCCCGCTTTATATGGGCCAATTATTGTCAGGTGCCTGCTGTCATTGTTCAGTGAGGCTTTCAAATATCCTGCATTAAAAAGCTGGTTGTTACAGCCAGGTGGGAAACCATTTCATTCATAGCCACTTAAAGGGTGGAAATTTCACACCAGAGAAAGAAAGTGATAGACTTATCCTGATATACTCAAAACTGGCATTACTATAAGGGCTCAGATACCTACTGGCATTTGAAGGGTCACCACAGCAAAGCCACAGACATCAATTTCTACATAATTCACACAGTTTTTTTGCAATGGGGAGATGATGTTTGTGTGTGACAAATTACAGACCTATGGTTGAGGGTTGGCTTTGTATAAGGTTGCTTGTTTGCTTGAGCGATTCACCATCATGTGACATGTGTTGAAAAATGTGACCTTTGGTTTGAAAAAATTCTTTAGTGAGTGGAAATTTTATTTCTTGGGGGTGAGTGAGCTTGTTGAATCATTTGACTCATGTAGAAAAGTTGCAGTTTGACAGACGTGGCCTTTTCAAAAGGCAAAGCTCAAAGTTAAGGTGTCAATATAAGCTGGCACAGCCTTTAAAAACCAGTGATGTCAAACCAGATCACAGATCAGAGAGGGAAAAAGAGACTGCACGCTAAAATGCAACATTTCAACAGAAACAGTTAAGAACAATGACACCATTGATTGTTTTACACTGGTAGAGAGGCATGAATCTCAAAAATGTTTGTCTGTGTGAACACGTGGATTTATTGATCAGGAGGTTTATAATATAATGAATAAAATAGAGATCGTTGTACAGGCGGGCCCAATGTGATGTTAATTGAGAAAATTAATTTTTATAAAAACAAAAATTTAAAAAATAATTTTTTTTGTTTTTAAAATTAAAAAGCGTCAACTCATCACCATAAGATAAATAAAGAATTCACACAATAAACAGTGAAGTAATAAAAAACGGTCTCAACTGACAAAATTTAACTGATGAGGAACCAAATCCAAAAAAACCTCTTCTAATTTAGGTAAATGTTTGAAAGTGCCATTGTAAAAAGGGTGGTCACCATGCAATTGCAGAAGCGCTGGAACAGTTTCGAGACCCTTTTCCACATGCCAGACAGGTAATGAATGCTTTTAGAAAGCTAGTGTTTGACAGACTCGAAGTTTAGTTCTCTGGGCCTACAAGTGGCGTTCGCTCAATTGGGACTGGATTACTCATAATCACAAAATGGTTTATTCTCACACTGTGGCGAATGAAGCTGTAAATGACGTGGTGCAATGCCCTACAACCAAGTTTTTTTTATTTTTTTCCTGGGCACGGATCACTCTGCCCGCAAGCACAGAAAATCATCAGGGACGACCACCTGGAACGGGAGAGTGGTTTCTAGTCTTGATAATCCACGCTGTCACAGCCCGAAGTGGAGGTCCAGCGGGTTGGGTAAATGAACACGTCGCCGGGACACTGGGCCTTCTCACTCTGTCGGAACGGCTTGCATAATCCTGTGCGGCCATCAGTACAAACCGTGAAGGCCCCTCAAGTTGTTGAGGTCGGTGGTGAGTTGCGTGAGAAGGCCAGCTTTAAGACAACATTCAGCACAGGTTTGCCGGACACAGTGGTTAGGGCCGGGGGAATCGTTACCAGGGTTCGATGGGTAACTGGGACGACGTCACACGCATCTGGATGGGGTTGGTGAGGGGCAGGGAGTTGGCAGGGCCACCCCACCCACCGCCCTAGAAGCCGCCACCTAGCAGACCCCAGCCCCCAAAGCACCCCCCCAGAGAGCTCCCCTTTAGAATTGGTGGGACGGGCAGGCCAAGATCGCCGTTCCCAGAGGAGTCTCACGCCACTCCAGTGGCTCCCACTGGCCAGGATGCGCCGTAACTGCACACGAGTGATGTGGAAGGAAGACCCAGCTGCAGTCAGTTAAACGTCCATCCTGCTGGCTGGGGCTGTGGTGGGACTCTCTTGGCAGTGGGACCAGCGAGAGGGCTGCAAATAGCTGCTGGAGTTGGCGCTGCTGTCCAAGCTGTAAGAAGACGCAGCCGCACCGGGTGTACGATACACCAAGAAGGGAGGTTCCAGCGGTCCCCAGGACCCTCTCTCTGCTCCAGAGGTGTCCCTTGCTTCACCAGGCTCGGGCTGATTCCTTATGAGCTAGAAATACATGTCAGAAAGAGCACCTGTAAATGCCAATAAATATACATACTACAAATAAAAGAAAAAAAGTTTTAAATGAATGAAATAACTGTAAAATTGATTACTAGATTACTTACACCCCGCCGAAGCTAATGGCACAAAACAAGAACTGAAATTGCATGGGAGAATTGTTAAACAAAAATCGTGTGGGACAAGTACTTTTTTCAAGAACTGGTGAATTGTACAATACAAAACAGGACTTTTGAGTTAGGTTTGAGGCATTATTTTGCAACAGTAAGTACTAAGGTGAGGCAGTCCTGATCAGACTTATAATTATTTGATTGACTTTTCCTTTTATGCTGGAGGGAATGGAATGCCACACTATTGTGAAGTACACCAATGGTCTCTGCGGATTACATTCTCAAGAGGGGCCTTTAGTGATAAATAATTGAATTGATTATTTGTTAGCCAATTTAACCAACAAAAAAAAAGAAAAAAAGAAAAAAAAAGAAAGAACAAGAAAAAAAACACTATACATAATGAGACGCATAGTACAGAATAAAATTAAAAGCGATTGTTTTGATTATTATATTTCTCAGAGTGACTGGAAATAAAAATGTAATTTTTCCAGATTACATTTATCAGAGGACTGTAGCAAAAAACTTAAAAAATATTAAAAATAAAAAAAAAACAAAACAAAAAAATATATATACAAATTGACCAAATGTTGTGTGAGGAAAAATTTAGAGTGTAAAAATATACTGTCGGTGAAATCCTTTTGTCCCACAAAGCTTTATATATCTCACAATGGTAATTAATAAGAACGTGCTTGCCACTATGTTACGTCTGGAGCCCTGCCGTGAGAGATGGTTCACAATCATTTATGATGGATGCTATTGTGTTAGGTGATACAAAGGTTTATTCCCTTCCCACCTCAAAGCTCAGGCAAGAAATATTATTGGGGGTCAGGTGTTGACTTGCTGTGCAAACAGAACGGCAAAAAAGTGACCCCTAACCTTTGGCACTCCTTTTCAGTCCTCCATCTTCTCTGTCCATTTCTGTCACTTTAATCCTCAGTTACTCTCCTTTCCTCTCTTGGTCCACAATCACACTCCTCCTTACACTTCCTTGGCTGAACACTGCCCGTGTTTTCCTCTCAGCCCTCGGGAACAGGCTGGGTGCCTCTGGGCATCTGGTCCAGCTGGCACGACCCCATGATGAAAACAGACAGAGGGCGCAGTTGAGGCGAGTAAATTAAAGCAAATGGCCCCTGTATTGTTTTTTCTTAAGTTCTTTATCTCTAATGTTACCAGCAACAACAGCCACCTTCATATACATTCGTACTAAACGGCAATCCCATCCCTCTTGGTGCTGATAAGCTGTGAGATAAGAGGGTTGGGTTCATTTGGGTAGCCGTTAAAAGCCTACAAACAATGATGTGCTCTGCCACTATGGAGCACCGTTGTGGAGGTTTTGGGGGCTTGCCTTGAACATTCAAAGGTGCATAGCTTGCAGCTATGGAAAGAGTCCACTTACTAATTTCACGGCAGACGAGAGGGCCGTGATGGCGTGCTGTGACTGAACCAATTAGGAGAGCTGGTGGAAGGCCAGTCTGCCTGCAGAGACTGATAATGTTCTAAACGACCTTTCATTGATGCAAGTGACCCCCTAAACAGACCCATTTGAGACAGGGATCAGGGGTGCACAAATAAAAACCCGTCTTACGAGGTGCGACCAGGTTATGGATGGGGGACGAGGGAAAAACTCTGCGCAGGCAAGTTGAAAAGGCAAACAAATGCCAACCAGGGAGCCAGACTGCGTTAGTTGAGTGACAGCCCAAGTAATTCTGGACATTTTACGACCCAAACTATTAGAGTTTGCTTCGAACGTTATTTATATATACTCTATAAGCAAACAAGTTCTAAAATAATGCTAGCATTTTTTTATTTTTATTTTTTAAGGAAGTAATAATTTTATTCAAATGCATATCAATAACCTGATTCGGCTCCAATGAAGGGAGTCAACTTTAGTTAAGGGAACCAGTTCTCACTATTACCGAACTAGTTGCTTATTAGCATGCTTCTATACTTAACATATGGTGGGTATAAGTACTTATAAAGCAAAGATTAATGCTTATTCTGCATGACAATACTTTGGATCCCATAATCCCGCGGTTCTCAATTGCAGTAATCGCGCCCCCTGCTCTGCACATTGTGTATGTTTATTTATGGCTTTCAGATGTTTGTTCTATCGAATGTAAGTTGCATGGGAAGTGGACATCACAGGATATTGGCCTCCATGATTCCACGTTCAAAGCAAGTGATTAGGTTCCATTCAAGTGCCATGACGGTGAGCGAGGACGTGCAATTTAAATTGTATATTTTTAACAGATGTATAGGATGTCACATTTGTCTGTCTGTGAACGACGGCTTGCGCAAGCACAAATCTATGAATTAATGTTTTACGAAACAGCCAGTGAGGGTATAAACTTCCACACCAGAGTTCCGCCTGCTCAGGGAGTAGGGAAGGCAATGAACACTGTGTAAGCGGAACCATGTCATTGGGAACACAGTTCATGCACGGAGCTCACTTCTAACGAGGCTGATTATCTGAATCAGGTAGTGTGTTCAACAAGGAGAGACGTGCAAAAAATATGCAGAACTGGGGGGGAGGGCCGTGGAGGACTGGAATTGAAAAAACCAACGCCTTAATACCACCCCACTACCTCAAACACTGACAATAATAAGACATTTTTCTTGACATATTTCAAAGTAATGGCTGCTGAAAAATTCAGTTATGCCATTGCTCTCCTAAACTAACATAACAAATAAAAATAAAATAAATATCAAAAAGTATACCTGCATGGTGGTTAGTTCGTTTCTAGTTTGGACAAAAAACAGACCTAGGACAATCAAGCAACCTTGATTTGCTCCTTAATCCTTTTAGCCCATAAAACCCTGCAATTTTCTTCAGGGAGATGCAGTTACGCATTGCAGTTGTAAAATCCAATTTAAAGACCTGCTATCACTGTATTCAACGAAACTATGAAAATTGTACTGCGCTTGAGGTCCAATAAACATGCAAATAAGTAGGCATGACTCAATTCGGCTTACTGTAATCAAAGAAAGCAGACTCCATGGAAGAGGTCCATCATAAACATGACATCATGATTAAACACAGCTGAAAAGCTGAGTATAACCCTCTACCCCACTTTCCACTTCAATGAAAGACAACTAGTAACTTGTTGTTGCATGATTGTCAGAGACCAAACTGAAATAAATATTAATTTGACACACACTGACTTCATATTGGTACTAATCAATATTCCTAATCCATTTAGAAGGCCAGCGACTGAAATTACACTACCGGTTCAAATGTTTGGCGCTTTGTAAAAGTCTCTTTGATTACCAATGCTGCATTATTTGATCTAAAACATATAAGATTATGAAATATTACTACAATTTAAAATAAACTATTTTAAATTTTTTTAAAAAATTTAAGTTATTTTAAAATTTTAAAATTAATATACCCTCTGATGGGCACAAAGCTGAATTTTCAGTTCACATGAACCTTCATATTAATCATTCTAACTATGCTGCTTAGAAAGAACCAGAATCAAATAGAGATAGAGATCGTTTGTCCAATTATGAATGTATTATCTTCTTTAGATTTATTTTTTTATTCATTTATCTTTAATCACCTTTAATTAATTACAAATTGACATTCCCCCCCAATTTAATTAATATAATTAATGAATGAATGATTCACTAATTGAAATGTAATTGTAATTAAAGTTGATTAAAGATAAATGAATACGTTCAAAAGTTTGGGGTCAGTAAGCTTTTATATTATATAAAATCTTATGAACCCAAACTTTTGAACGTTAGTATTAGAGTCCAATTACAAAAGAGAACAACTTTAAATGCAAAAAGGGTAAAAAAGAGTTTTAAAAAGGTGTAATTTAATTTTTAAAGAAAACTACCATTTCAAATTAAAGGTGAATCTAAGGCCAGTCTATGAGTTTAAAAATCAAGGATGTTGAAGGAATAAAGCACACAACAAAGCAGTCTATATTGAAATTGATGCTTGTAATGAAAAAAACCTTTACAGACAACCAAGGTCAAGCATTAACCACAACACTGAGACCTGTGCAAGCGAGGTGTGTAGGGGTTTTCTCCAGTCTTAATCAGTAGATCTATCAGCATTAGACACTGGGTGGGTTGCCAATACCTTAATGTCACCTAGGATTCAATCTCAGTCACTCATTGAAACGGTGGGCATTCGAGCGTGGAACTTACTTCTATTTCCAGTTGCTCCCTTTGACACATTTTTTGTGTAATTAACAATTTGCCCCATTTAGTTTTTTTAACACCGATGCAAGGACAGTCAAGAGGATTGGCATCACACTGCCATTTTGCAAAACCTAGTACTGATTTACTGGATGTCGAAAATCAATCAGCCTTTTCAAAAGGAGTTTATTACAGAATTATACACCAGTCTACACTGGAAATAAAAGCTGTTAAAACAGTGCAGGTGGTGCATTGTGTATTGGTGAATAATGTGTTATATTGTATTAAATCATAGCAAACCATATTCATCATAATATTGCGCTGTGTCTTTACTGTTCTTGTTCGGGATGACCTTGTATCTAAATAAAGCCTTTCAGACAAAAACAACACAAAAACAAACAGGCCAAACCATAAGTAGGCAAAAAACTCATCTGATTGGTTCAATGCAATAAATACATGCCATATAATGGTGTTAATGGCATGACTAATTTAAAAAATTTAGTAAACAAGTCACACACTTAGATATAACCACTTTGTTACGTCAAATAAGACTTGAAATGACCTAAAAACATGATCAGGGGGAGTTTTTAGGGAGCAATCAGCTTGGGTAATTTAAAGCAAATCTCTGTGCTGTGACCAATATTTACCAGAGCTTTGAGGACTGATGATCCGAAAAATTCAAAATTAGTTAAAAAGTTAACGATTTAAAGAACAGCTGAACATAAGTTCACAAATAAAATATATAGTTTAAATTGTACTGCTTTTGAGTTATTAGTTTGGACATATAATGTTAAAATGCTAACGTGATGAGATACATACTTGGCTTTAATAAACAAAATATTTGATTACATTGTTTCTTTCTTTCTTTCTTTCTTTTTCTAAGAGTGGAAAGTCATGTTTCATTTAACAAAGAAAATGTGACTGCGGCATGAATTTATATTTCATTAAAAACAAAAACAAAAATACCAAATTTGAGGACTTTGCCTCCTCATTTCAGAACACTACTGCACACCACTGATATGTGTGATAGTGAATGATTATAATCATATTAAAATTTTAAATGTGTGTGGGTATAGATATATATATATATTACTACATATCTATATCACCACACATAATACCGTACAGGTCCAAAAGTTTGGAACACTTACTCTATTTTAATGTTTTTGACAGACGGTTCTTCTGCCTCATCAAGCCTCGCATGTATTTGATCAAAAATACGAGAAAAAAACAGTCATATTGTGAAATATTATTACAACTTAAATCTAATAGTTTGCTATTTGAATATACCTTTAAAAAAAATAATTGATTCCTGTGATGCAAAGCTGATTGTTTCAGCATCATTTACTCCAGCCTTCAGTGTCACATGTAACATCTCCAGTCTATCACATGATCATTTCAGAAAAATCATTCTAATATTCTGATTTATTATGAAGTGTTTGGAAACAGTTCTGCTGTCTAATATATTGATGAATAAAAGGTTAAAAAGAACTGCATTTATTCAAATAAAAAAAAAAAAAAAAAATCTAATAATATATATTCTAATAATATCTTTTCTTTACTATCATTTTTATCAATTTAACACACTCCTTGATTGAATAATAAAAGTATTGATTTTATTTAAAAAAAAAGAAAGAAAAAAAAAAATTACTGAACCCCAAATTACTGACCAGGTACGTTGTTAATATTGTTATTACAAAAATATTTATATTTTAAACAAGCATCCCTATCCTTTTTTTTTGACTTTTTATTCATCAAAGTACCTAAAAAAGTAATCACCATGTTCTGATAAAAAATGAGATGGTTAGCACCAGAAAACTGTTTCCAACTTTGATAATGAATCATCATATTAGAATGATTTCTAAAGGATCAGGTGTGATTAATGATCCTAAAAATTCAGCTTTGGCAATCACAGAAATAAATTATAATTTAAAAGTATATATAATTTAAAAACAATTATTTTAAATTGAATAATAGATCACAATATTAATTTTTTTTTTCTGTATTTTTGATCAAATAAATGCAGGCTTGAATGAGCAGAAGCCAACTTCTTTCACAAACTGTTGGACCTGACTGTTACATTGTATACATGTATACCTGTTATATATAGATATATATAGATCAAATATATATAATATATATCTATATATCACCATATATATTATATATATATATATATTATATATATTATAATATCTATATTAATATAGATATACACTATTGTTTATATGTATTTTGACCTGTACTGTATATATGTATTCACCTCATGGTTTATAACAGATGAATGAATTGGAAAAATATTTCGGGGGAAAACAGCAACCAACCAAGGCCGCGAAAAAACTGGATGGCACTGTTTGCGCTATTAAAGTTATCAATCAAGCTCTGTGGTTGTGATTGTTTGTGGCATCACCCTCTGCACTTCCCTTTCAGTGTGGACAGACTCTTGTAAGTGAAACACCTGGTTTTGAATGAGGATTGATTTGAACTTGTTTGAACCTCGCACCACACAATAATTCAAAATAAATATATGAATGATGAATAAAGACAATAAATTTTAGTTTAATTCTTACATCATCTCTGTGGTCATTCATTGCCATGTTCTTGAGTGTATTTTTTGTTCAATGGCAGGCATGCCATTATTCGGTGTAAAAGCGGTTGTTGACGTCTGAACGGGAGCGGTTTGTGGCCACGTTTGAAGCCACCGTCTGCATGTATTGGTGGTAGAGTTTGTTTCCTTCTTTGCATGAGCTTGCCCAAGCCGTTGGGTGGATCTGCCCGGGTTCCTTCTTCCATGTCGCAGGCCAAGCAACCGGTGAAAGATGTCTGCTCTGCCCAGGCCATACGTCTTGGTGATATCTCCCCCCCCCCCTCTCAGATTGCTTTCCTGTCAGGAGCCCCCACACCCCACTTGGGAGTTTAACACAAAATTGTCCAAGGTGGAGGCCCTCTTTATGGCTTGGGCGGACGTACCTGGCCATATCCTTGATTGTCATCGATGCAGTGCAAAGTAGTCCCTCAGTGGCCTCGAGGGCGGGGCTTATGTCCTCAAACCTCCAGACCCTCTCCATCCCTTGACAGTTTGTGGGCGACACAGAGGAAGCAGGGGGGTGGAGCGGACGGGACCGATCTCCTTACGTGTGTGAGGGTAGACACGGCAGGATTCGCAAGTGCCTGAGGGCACCAAAGACGAAAACATCTGCTGTCTGAACCCAAAAAGAACTGTGTCAAAAAAGATATGGTCCACAAAGGCCTGAACCCCTTCCAGGACTGTCCCTTTATGAGTCAATGTTGTTAATCAAGAACCTAATGAGAACTGACAGCCATGCCAGCTATCAGTATCAGCACTCACTGGGGTAATGGGGAGTACAAACAGTGCTGTCTAGAACAAGTGTCCCCTCATTCAGACGAGTGTCTCAATTAAATCACTGCAGTCTGTAAGGCAGTAATTCAGAGAGTGATAAATGCAATGTGGCACCACCAGGACGTCCTTCCCCAGGACCCGACATCCTGAATTTAGACAAACAAAGAGAGAGGGAAACAAAAAAAGCACATGACGGTCAGCAAATACAGCAGTAACTTAACTCCATGGACAGTCTGATGCATGCTCTAGTATTATGAGCTTTGAGCAAAAAGTATGAACAATAGTAGTAATTTGTACAACAGTTAAGCCCCAAATAGACAATAAAAACAAGCAACGTTTCAAGCTCATGGTTGCTTTATTCTAATAGAAAATCTAGAAATCTAGTTAAGATTCCTTGCTGTTTACTTCTACCCCATAGACAGTTGCCTGCTAAGGTGGCATCCTAAATGAAACAGAAGAGCCTAAATGACTGACTTTTGAATGCTCCTACAAAGTCAACACACTCTGTGTACAAATTCACAATATTTTACATAGATGAAAAAAAAAAAACAAATAGACCAAAAAACTCTGGACTACCCATTACTTTCTCCTGAGATTTCAAAATGCACATCCAGTGGACCACTTTACTATTCCATGAAGCCAGGGGAGTGGAGGTTGTTGTGAATGGCAGTGAAGTGACACAGCTTGCGCTGACAGGTCACGTGACAAAAAGTAGTACATCTAGATTACATTCAGGACTACACAAATTATAACTATAAAGAACTTCCTTTTTTAAAGGTTCAAAGTACGATTCTTATCCAATGTTGTACCTACATATTGGATTTTGGAGGAGGTTTGTGTCCTCACCAGGCACACTTTGCATTTTCCAATGTAAACGCACTAGATGGACAACTTTTTCCCCTGTTGCATCACATCTGGCTGTTTTTGGTCAGCATCTTGCATATATAAACTTCTGTGTAAAGTCAAAAAGACAACTCAAGTAATCAAGAGCCTGTGTTTCTTCCTCTAGTCCACTGCATCTCACACCAAAATGTATTCTGTGTGAATCATGGCCCACAAGGCTGCCTTCCTTTTGGTATGTGGCTTCTGAAACAACGGCAAAAAATGCCATAGAGGTAGGCAGCTAGCTATCATTTGGAACAGAGATACAGAGAGTCAAGCAGCTGAACTCAACTAAATTTGGGGACCTGTGCTTTACAAACACATGCATAATCATAGTAAGCCACCATTCAATTTCACACTACTTACCTTGGTGGCTTTGAAATCTGTTCAGCAGCACTGCCTACCTAATTGTCCCAGAGTCTCCGTCGCCGTTGCGCAGACAAAAACCGTTCATCCTCACTGGACAGTTTCTAGCCTGGGGTGGGGTTCTCTGCTGTTTTAAAACATGAGTACTGGCTTCTTTTTCTTTCTGTTTTCATTTCTCATGAACACGCAGTCCTTTTTATTTTTCCTCATTTTACTCCATAAAACACGTCTACCTCCACTCCCACACTAACATTGATTTCCTCTGCACTCCGACTCTGGGTCTTTCACTTTCACTTTCTTTAAACCATCAATTATTAAAAGACCATTACATCACCTCAGATCAGAGACTCCCCAGACCCATGGGAAAAAACTGAAGAAAGAATGTTAGTAATAATAAAGAAAGAAAGAAAAAAAGAAAGAAAGAAAGAAAGAACGAAAAAAAGAAAAGAAAGAGAAAGAAAGAAAGAAAGAAAGATAATGCAAGACCAACAAGAAAATCAATGGGCAATCAAAGTAAATGAAACAACAGAGATTTTTTTCTTTTTGGGTCTGATGTATACCTTTAAAACAGTCAAGCAAAAAAAAAAAGTAGTCTAGAGCAGCAGCCAGCCTTGAGGACCAGACCTGCTACAGTAAAAACTTGAGCCGGTGATGTGCACAGTTCACACACCTTTGCTTAGACAAATTATTCAGACAGAGATGTGGAGGCCCTTCTCTACCATTCTATTTTTAACATCTCACAGCAAACATCAATCTCCACACTGAGTCAGTGACCAAAGCAAAGTTCTGACCTGCAAGTAATGTGTGAGAATACATATAAACAGTAGAGAGTAGATGTGCACACTCTTAAACGCCATTTTATACAATATATTCAGGGTTTTGCCACAATGAATAAGGGTTATACTATGATGAGCAAAAACTTGTGTGTCATCATTCTGGAACATGAAATCATATTATCATAGATCTGACTGAGAGACAAACACATGACCAGTCCCCCTGCCAGTAACCTAGACTGCTTATCTTTTGACCCTGTTACACTGTAAAAGTACTGTATGTGGTTCTCAGGGTGCTAATGATAAACATCTTCAAATAATACAATGGAAAAAGCATTTTTGGCTAGTGGATGTAAGACAAAAGTGTTGTTTTTTTCTTCAATGCTGTCACATGATGGACGGTTTTTTGGTTCTTTGCCCAATGTTGCCTTTGGCTTTGCTCAGTTTGGGTTTTAAAAGAACAATTCATAATTAATATTCATCTGTATCTGCTGAATAAGAAACAATATTGCCTTTTGTAGAGCTGCTTTATATAGGTGAATTGAATTCATTTCAAAATTGATACATTTTTAAACATTACCACTGTTATTTGTCTTCTTTATTACTGGGACGCTGCTTTGAAACAAACATCTTTTGTATTATAAAGAGCTATATAAACAAATGTGACATTTGATTGACAAAAACAGACCTTACTTCAGCCATCTAATGCTGACTGTTCACACCAGACGTTCTTCACCGAATTAAAACCACAAGAAAACATTTAACATTAAATCGACAAGAATTCTGAATAATCTTACTTAGTAAGTTGATGGGGGACTGGCAGTTCACCCACACAAACAAAGCTACAAGATATACAAGAACATACGTATAAAAAAAGACGATGAACAAACTCCTAATATCTAGGTTTGCGCCTCTTCTCACAGAGACTGTTGTTTTATTTACAAGCAGCTGCTTTCTATGAATTTCATCATGAAGCTAGTTAGCACTCAGCTACATCATCTGCCAATGACATTTGTGTCATCTGATTGTGTTTAACTCACAGCGAATATAACAAGTGTATGTATCGATTATAATCAGAGAATCACTACAATAAAGAGTCATAGCAGAAAGGAGCAAATAATATGTTATTTGTATGTGAAACTGACTCACCCGCACTGTTTACCAATCTGCAACATTCAGTTCCGTCAGGCGAAGATGCTCACCGAGGTGTGAAACAACGCCCTGCGATAAATGGTTCCGACTGCCGTTATTTTTCCACATAGGCCTACTTATTTTTTAATGTCATGATTAAAATCATATATATTCAAAATAGTATCATGGTATTCTTTAATGTATCTTCGACTACTACATAAATTCATGGACATATATTTCAGTATGGTGTTGTACAGTACATGACACCATAACAGCATTCACTTTTTTGTAAGGCAAGTGTTATTTCAGATTGGCTACTCAAGTGAAGCAATATAAGGTTTTTTTTTTCTTCTTCTTAACACAATGACTATAAAAGGAGTATTAAAAGTCATAACAAAATCTCAAGGTTGCAAAAATAACATTGGTTCTATTGCCCATCAACCAAATATGCTTCCTGGACATCATGGCACCAAGCCTCCATTAGCAGAATGGGCTTTATTTCCCAAGTGTGTGCAAACATACAAAAAAAAAAAAAAAAAAAAAAAAAAAAAAAAAAAAAAAAAAAAAATATATATATATATATATATATATATATATATATATATATATAGATATATATATATATATATATATTTTTTTTTTTTAGGAGCTCTTGGATCATACATACATAGATATGACATGAGAACAGAAAGAACATTTAAATAAGTCAGACTAAGGAAAAAACAACAAATAAATAATAATATAAATGTGGTATATACCATCTGGAACAGAGATTTCCATACATATTTGTACATTATTTACTGTATATATAGCTGTATAAATAAAAAGAGGCATATGCATTTACATAATAATTGAGAGAGATGCAATAATTACTTATTAACAAATTAATCGCAGAAAACCGGTGGTAACTGTGTGTGTTAGGTGTTTAGTCTGGAGATGGCATGGGGGGAAAACTGTTTATGATCCATACGCAGTGATACATACTGAATAAGACATAATTTACTGTGTAGGAGTGTTGTAAAATCATTACTGCAGAGATTATATTTTTTCAATCTTTCTTCTCACAAACACACAGACCAACATCCCACACAAAATGCACATATATCACAGTCATTAGCAACCCACGTGGGCCCTGAAAGAACTGCCCTACAAATTCTCACACAAGAAGAAGTCTAACTGCAGAAAAGATCTATATGCATTCTTAAATTGTGGTCAACGACATTAGCACTTTGTGCGATAATAAAGCCAAGAGGTTTGGTGTGAGTGGCAAAAGATAGCCCAAAAGCTTGCCGTTCTTGAAGCCAGGGACTGCATCTAAAATTGTTCGGGTCCCCACAGAAAAAGAAAACATTATTCAAGTCTTTTTCAGGCCACAGACAGAAACACAGTAACTTTATCGTGGACTCCGGGCTGACCTGCCACCTCCCCTCCAGTCCCCCTGTTCTCCCCCCCGCTTTACCCTTTCTGAGAGCTTATTGTCTTGGCTCCCTCGTTTAAAGAAAGGCTTGTTAATGAAGGAGGAGGGGACATGGGCTAATGGGCTCAAATAAGTTCCTCTCTGCGATATTGTTGTGGGATAATGGTGGTACGAGCACCAGCTGTAAACTTGCAGGCGCCATATTGTGCGTGACCTACATAGACCCCCATCTGAACCCATGCTGAATGCTTATTTGCCCCAGAAAACTCAGAGTTTCTTTCCCCCTTCTTTTTTTATCTTCTTTTTTATGTTGTTCTGAGACAATTAAGAGAGTCTGCAACTGGACAGGCCGCTGTAAGTGACATGTTGAGAGGGGGGAGAAGAAAATATTTTTTAAAAGGACACAGCAGTGTTGAAACGCTAACCTTGTGAACCTTTGACCAATAGCAACAACTGTATGAATGTTAATCCACATTAGTAGTGGATAGGAAGTTATCTTCATTAACTTACTAAAACTTTGTTAAATGGGCAGCAAATTTACATGCCTAGTCCACCTAACTGGTTGATATAAATAATATATGATGAATGTATTTTTAAATGTGATTCATGTGTGATTCAGGTTCATATGCTTGTGCCACTTCATATCACATCTTTTAATGGATGTTGTTGGCCTACATTTAAGTAATTTTATCATAGATGTGATGTGACTGTGACACACACCATGAACACACACCCGAAGCAGTGGGTATCCCATGATGGTAATGATGGTAAATTATGGTAAATGATACAAAATAGTACCATTCAACCAAATGTCTTTCAGTCTCACATCTTTCAACATCTAACGTGTAAGAAAAGGTTTCTTGAGCATCAAATCAGCATATTAGAATGATTTCTGAAGGTCCATGTGACACTGAAGACTGGAGTAATGATGCTGAAATTTCAGCTTGCCATGACAGGAAAAATAGGGACTGGAAAAAAAAAAAATACAGAAACAGAAAAGTTATGTTTAGAGTATTTTAATTGTATAAATATTTACATTATTACTGTTTTAATATATCTGACCCAAATAAATGCAGAGCATGGGTAGAAATAAGCATTCGTACTGACCCCAAAACTTGGGGGGGGGGGGGTTGAATGGTAGTGTATTTCTACAGTTACTTTATTAACAGGTCTGGTGAGCTTTACCTAACACAGTCATTACTTTACCATAACATATGTGTATGACTTGTGCTCTTCAAAAAGCTTTTTGATTGTTGCACTTCCCCTAAAGTCTGCTATGGTATAAGTAGTTATGGATTGTACTTGTAATTCTTTAGTATGTTTACATAATACTTTTAATTAATAACAAAATTTTAAAAAATAAAACAAGTCTATCAGCCTTCTAAAGCCCACATCTACCCCTAATAATAGACAAAGTAGAAGTATGCCCTTATAAACAAGGTTGCTATTTTTTGGTGTGAACAATAGAGTTGATGCATCATAATTTTCTCAAAATTGGATGAAATGGGCAACCATCATTTCAGCACAAACTACCAGCACAAAGAATAGATAATCAGCATGAAAAAAAAGCCTGAGCCACAGCACAACTAATCCTTTATCCTCTTTTTGAATTTACCTCATATCAGCCTCCCATCTCTATCTCTTGCTCAAATCTTGGACCACAAGCCTCTCCTTTTCTATTTTTGTGTTTCAGTGTCTGTTTGGATTCTGTGTCTCCAATACTGATGACTAAAATTATGATTGGACATAAGGATAGCAGGGCTTTTCATCTTCCCAGCGTTGTTCATGCTTTCCTCTCCAACACAAAGGGCCCCTCTGCCTCTGTTCAGCCCCGCTTTTGAAGAGTAGAGTGGCTATGCGTCCCCATGGAAACCACTGCGTTCCCAACAGAGGTAAGGTGTACTCTCACGGACAGAGAGAGACAGAAGAACACAACATCGAAGCCATATCTCAACTCATTCATCTGTTAAGTAAGGGGCCATTATGGACGTTGCTAAAAAAGAACATTATGTGTGGTATTTGGTGTAAGTGAAATGTGTTTATGCGGTTTAAGGCTTATTTTACCACTTAATATACATTATGTTTCTCCTCTATGCCCGGGGCGCCAACTTTATAGAAACAGCATTTGAGCACAGAACCATTGCAGGTTAGTCTGTACATTCAGAAAACAGCGTCACATACTTCAGGCTTGAGTGAGGAACAGCCGGTGGGTTAGAGAACGGCACGAGCCGGCGGATTTGACCGAAGGACACATGTGACGACACCTGGGCATGGGACTCCGCTTCGTCCACGGTGAAAAGCCGATCCGGCCGATCCACAGTGCGAAATTGATGTATGTCCTCAGGCGACCACGCCACAAAAGATCAGCTCTAGGCATGACGGATACGCAGCCGATAGCGTCATCTTTCTGTACGGCAAACAAAGTAGTTTAGCTTTCATAACATGGCAGCAACAACAATACTACTTCGAGCAATAAAAGTTACAGCCTTCTTTCTTTGCTTGCAACATTTGGGCGGCGTATGTCAAATCTTCCCACATCATTGCGTAGACATGTGGGAGGCGTGTTTTAACGAGGTACTTTAGGGAGTCAGTGGACCAGTCTTACTTTTATATAAAGAATAATCTCTTTGCGGTTTGAGACTTTAGTCTTTGCCAACTTACAGATCTGTCTTTATGCACATAAGAGTTGCTTGTAACCACTACAAAAAAGAAATGAAAAATGCAAATCGCATCATATGACTTTTTAATTTCAACGTCTAAGGCTCTGAAGGGTCAGACAATGCTGCTGTGCTTGGTGCCTGCAAATAATGCAGTTTTTGATGTTGTACTGTTTTTGTGACATGTGAGAAAATGTTTTCAACATTGTCCCCATCGGTTGTAAAAAAACAAAATTATTTTTGTATATAATTTCATTATTACAATTATTTTTTTGGAAGGAGTTATACTTTGAAACAATTATAAATACATGTAAAATATATTACAAAATAGCCAAAAATGTATGAAGAAAATTAAGTAAGCTAAATCCACATTAAAAAATAAAATCTATAAAAAAACTCTATATTAGCAATATTATTTTGAACATGAATATACAGTTATTCTTTGAAATTAAAATGTTTAAAATATGGGAATTATCCAAATATAAATCATGAAAACTTCTGAAAATCTCCCAAAGAATCCATTCTTGATTTTTCTGAATTGAACTCCAGAGTCTGGACTTTTCTTGACAGGTGATGCGTAGTTGAATTCGCCCAATGAAATCTTTTGGGGGCGGGGTTTTGATAAGCAGTGGCCTTTACGGTGCTTCAGTTGACCTCAGCTTGTGCTTGTTTTACGTCATTAACGTCGGAATCACCGCTAGCCTCTATTTCATATTCATAAGGGCTTTACTTACTGCAGGCACAATAAGTAATCTTTACACTAACAAAGCTCGTGAATGAGTGTCCATTCACACAGGGAGAATCCAATTACCACGCCACAAGGGGGTGACAGTCCTGGCCACTCCTCTCTCTCTCTCTCTCTCTCTCTCGGGTTAACCATTGTCACAGATATCTAATAAAGTAAAGAACACTTGGTAGCAATCTGTGTTCAGACTATTTGGTGCTGCCCAGACCTACTCTAATAATTTCCCGGTCGCTTGGTGGACGTCACATCCTGTTCATGTGCATGAAGTGAAACACATTTTACAGTTTTTCTTGTTTGAAATTAATTTTATTTTCCCTTCAAACACTTATTTCAAAAACTCTCCCAATAAAACATGAAAACATTTAATGTTTAAGGCGAGACACTGCAGGTGAATAGGGAAAAAAAATTAACTAATACGAATATCACCTTACTTACCACAAGTTGATTGATTACATTGATAATTGCAAACATTTTTTGTATTACAAGGTTTCTAAAATGTTATATTTAAATATGCAAATGAGGCATTATTTAACGAAATATGCGCTAATTTGCATACATTTCTAGTTACAAAAATCTGAAACACAGGATGACGTCAGTTTTCAAAAATCTTGTTAATTTTTTTGACACATTAGAGTCAAATGATTTTACAGAAGGAATTCTGGGTATCTCTTTTTGTCACTCCATAATTCAGAAAAAACTTTGAACAGCTAGAAAACAATATATTTTCACCAATTTTTGGGGAATAAAATGTGGTATATAATCAAGAAAATTATATATGAACAAATCCCTCTGCAAAAACTTCAGAAATATAGACAGGAATAAAATATGTAAAGTTTGGTGTGTGTAAGTGCCACTGAAGTGGGGGATATATGGCTCAGAGTTGGAGAAGAAAAAACTCATTTGAGAAAAACGGCGCCTTTAAAAATAGTTTTTTTTTTTGTAATCTGAAATCTATTGACACAAATAGATAAAGTTGCTATAAAAGAAACACTTAACAGTGTCTTTGGATGTTTTCTTTCCATAAGTCTGAAAAAACACTTTATGAAAAGCCAAAAAGCCCAAAATCTAAATATTGACACGTGCATGAAAAAACACTGTTTTTGCCTGCAGTGTCCCCCCTTAATAATAATAAAAATAAAACAATAAAATAATACTATAATACTATTAAAAGCGAATTAATTAAAACAAATCCTGTTGTTCGATTTAAAAAACATTTAGGCTCCGTTTAAAATGCTGTCCGTCTAGAAGTCACTGTGCTGCCACTAGTGAATGAAGTGTGTCGGAACCTCTTTATGATTACATCGAGCAGTTGGAGAACAAACACCCACAATATGAAGTCGCTAAAGTTTTGTAGTCCAAATGTACATACCATTACAAAGTTTGGGATTGGTTAAAAATCAAAGATACTATAAATAACTGCGTTCTTTTTTTAACATATTTAAAAATGTATTTAATTTCTGTGATGGTAAAAGCTGGATTTTCATGATCCTTTAAAAATCACTCTAATGCTGATTTGGTGATTGTTGATTTCCATCAATGTTGTAAACAATCCTGCTGCTTAATAATTTGTGGAAACTTGTGATGCTGATTTGGTGATTGTGATGTTATCAATTGTTGCAAAAGGTTGTCTGGTTTAATATTTTTTGTGGAAATTGTAATAGTTTATTCAAGGTTCTTTGAAAATTTGAAAGTTCAAAAAGAACAGCATGATTTAAAATAGACATCTTTGGAACATAATGGTCTTTTCTGTCACTTTTAATCAATTCAACACATCCCCCCCAAATATAAAAGTATTAATTTCTTAAAAAAAAAAAAACAACAACAACAACAAAGAAAAAAACATGATCAGACAGTGACAAAAACACGAAGATATCTTCTTAAAAAGTCTCATTTATTCTGATGTCATAATTACACAAGACCTAATCACATAAGCACACAGACTGACATAAACAGACCCATATACGGAATTTATTTTGTAATGTAGTGACAGTGGTACTGAGTGAACAATGGACAGGATGTTGCTACCGGTGTGAACTAACGCCAGTATTCAGTGTGAAAGCAGGAATTTACATTGTTAAAAAAACCTACTGTAATCTCACTGTTCCTGGGACGGCTTCAAGAGTGGATGCCGAAGACAAGACAACTACACACTCAGACAGTAAGGCAACAGGTGTTCAAGCACCCTGAGAGATAGCAGTAGCACAAAAATACACAAATAGTTTGCACTACAGGGGATATAATTGAATAATTAAAAAACATTGCAATGTTAAAATGTATAAACAGTGATCAAAGTACCTAGTATAAATGCTTCTAATTTGTTTTTAAAAAGCATAATGAAGGGTTACAGTAGCTCCTTCCCATTTCCTTCCAACACCTTCTTATCTTCCAGTTGAAAGTGCACTGCTCCCCCGAAATGGTTGTAGTGGTGGAGTCCATTATTTATCTGTCTTTGGTCCCAGTTAGACAGGAAATGAGACTAAAACAACAGAGTCTGCGAGCTTGACGTGGGTTGAGGGCTGAGCAGTCAGTGTGTGTGTGTGTTAAACACCACCCGTCAACGCCCAGCAGCTTTACAGTTTGGGGGATGACTTGATAACTGTCATCTTCAGATTCTCGGCCAGCTTGTCCAAGAACTCAAAAGTGTTGAGGTAATCAGAGCGTTTGACACTGCAAAGGAATAAATAAAGAGAAACTGATATATAAAATCTAAAATATCTTTACAGAGGCTAATAAAGTCTTTTTGCTATCCTTTAAAATGAGCATTTTTTAAAATCAAGTTTTCAGTGTTTTTTTTATGCCATATCAAGCATTTAAGACTGAATTTATGCAGTCCAACACCACTCAAAACCAAATATCTCCACTGATCCCCATTAAATAAATAGTGTCCCAGAGTAGATAATGGACGTACTTAGACATGCCATTGATGCAGATGGCCAGGGGGTCCTTGGTCATGAAACCAGCTTCAATGGTCTCGACACAAACAGCCTCCAGTGCCTCAGCAAACACCCGCAGCTCTGCGTTCATTATCCAGCTCCGCCCGGTGCAGCAGCCCTGTGTCCATGCAAAGATAGAGGCTGATGGGACAAAAGTGATCATGAAAACTGTTTCGTGTGCATAATCTGTGGATTTTATTAAGAGTGGAAGTAAAGTAAGTATTGTTTTCCTCACCAATAGGGTTGGTGGAGTCTCTTTGCCCTGCTGGTGCATGCGATAATGCCGTGTAAACTGGTGCCATGGGCTGCCTCAGCTTCTACTGTACGCCCATCAGGACACACAAGCACATGGTCATCATACCAAATGACCCATAACCTAGAGACAGAGAACAGAGAGCTTACTTACTATAAATTCCTTTTCATGATACTTTCCACAATACCTTTACTGCCTAATGTCATTACGCAAATGCATGATAGGTTTTAAAGCAGCTTCACACCAAGCCACCACAAACACATGCACAAATTTTAACAGTTTCTTAAAAAAAAAAAATTAACAAAAGATTGGAGTTAGTAAGACGATTTAATGTTTAAAATAAAATAAAGTATCTAATGCTCACCAAGGCTGCATTTATTCGATTAAAACACAAAGTCAAATATTACAATTTAAAACAAATGTTTTCTATTTTAATATGTATGTATGTAATATATCTAAGGTAAAAAATAAAAATAAACAAATGTTAGCCTGAATGCAATGCAAGTCGCTTTGGATAAAAAGCGTCTGCTAAATGCATAAATGTAAATCGTAAATATACTGGACAAAAGCATTAATTAAAAAAATCAATGAATAATCTTACTGACCCAAACATTTGAACGGTAGTGTACATTCATTTTTTTTTTTAATGTTCAATGGTGAACAATTCTGAACATTCTGGTATCTGGTAACTTTTTCGGCATTTGTTGGTTTGTGATAATATTAATAATAATAATAATAATAAAATTATCAGTTATTATTTTTTTGTATTTTTTCTCACTGTGATATAGAGTGTGTTTTTGGGTGTCTATAATAGTTCTTGCAGGCCCAGATAAATCCACCTTCAGACTTCATAACCTGAGCCACCATGTCATCAATCAGCCGATGCTCATACCAGATGCCTTTGGCCTCGTACTGAGCCTTGTACTCTCTGCAAACACACACAGTGTCAGAAAAAACACTGTAAACTAGATCGATTTACTGGGGGAAATTTATTCAATGACAGTTCATAAGCAACCATTTCACTGAGGACTCACTTGTCATAGATTTCCTGGAATATATCTTTGAAACGGCCATCATATTTCTTCAAGATGGTGTTCTTGGTGCTGAGGTACATTGGCCAGCCTTTGTTCAACCCCATCTGGAAAGAGCTATGAGCAAAGTCCATGCTGAGTTGTCTGTGTTGTACATCCCCAGAGCAACTCCACCAGTACCTAAACATTACATAATTCACACATAGTGTCAAGGAAAACCTGGTCTAAAAAGCAGATATGCTTGTGCCAATTATATTTAGAAACAACTAGGCTATATTCCAATAATTTCAAGTCAAATATCAAAATCTTTTGCACAACAATCTATTTCATCTGTTCACTATTTGCGTCCCAGGGACAGTGCCATGTGGGCCTCATACTGTTAACACTGACAAGACAAACATGCTCAATGATCAAACAGGTGACAGTCCACTATGATGACATCACCATACAGAGACATTTCTGACGTACAGAAGGGCTGTATTCAAAATCTCAGACTTCCCTACTATGAAGCAGGCGAAAAACAATGTGTGAAAATAATTCACAGTATTCATAAAATAAAATGCGATCCCGGATGACTTACTACTTCTAATGGAAATTTTAAATCAATGTAGATACCTTCAAAGTCAGGACAACAAACTTGAGGGGCTCTCCTCCATTTAGGTGTGTATGTCATTTCCACCGTTCCAGGGCACAGGAACAACGAAATCTGTAGCCTTGTTACTGTTTAAAATCGAAAAGAACAGAGTATCTCCGGAGACCTTTTACCTGAAACATGAATTTCACCAATATTAAATGATGATTAGTTCATAATAATGAGGTGAACTTTGATAAAACACCAAAAGATCCACCAAAAAAAATCCCAGAACAAATTCACAATTAGATTTAATTGCAGATAATTATAATATGTGCATGGAGTAGAGCTCCCTACCTGGGCTCCATGTGCGGGCCTGCCGATAATTATAGGCTTGATCCAGCCTGGGGAACCAAGCGGGGAATGTTTTTGCAGATAATAGACTCTCGGAACCACAGTTCCTCCAAGGATGTTCCGGATTGTTACGTTAGGAGAGCGAACACATCTTCTTGAGTTTGAACTCCATCCAAGCGCTTTCTCGTTCAGGAGTGATGGTGGCACACTTGATGCCAACATTGTAGTGATCTCACAGCCTCCGCTGCCTCAATAGTCACCTTGTCCCATTCCGTGGCATCGCGGTTCTCCATTCCCAGGTCATAGCTACCACACAGAGAGCAAAAAAAAGAAACCTTGAGAATTCTTCCATGATGTTATTGGACATCTTAATGATCATTGTTGCATTTCTTGTTATTTTTGCAATTACCTTTTAGTGGACAAAAACTTTTGGTTAAAAGGTCTATTATGTAGAAAATTTTCTATTATTGATGTGTCAATTAAATGGAAATGGAGAATATGCATTTTATAGCGTACTGTACAAAATACTTTACTATAACAATTTCCACAAAAATAAAGTTTCTTAAAAAAAAAAAAGTGTATAAAAATTGGCTTAAAATTGGTGATGTTGGAACTACATTACACTGCGCTACCAGGCAGTCAGATGGCGTGCCATGGCACGCCCTAAATGAGGTCATGGGAATCTACTGCCATGTAAATGTAGCACAAAATAGTCACACGGTTCTAGTGAACCGAAATAGATCACATACATATACATATACATATACATATACATATACATTATATATATAATTTATTCCTGTGATGACAAAACTGAAATTTCAGCAGCCATTCCTCCAGTCTTCAGTGTCACATGAACCTTCAGAAATCATTCTAATATGCTGATTTGGTGCTCAAGAAACATTTCTTATTACTATCAATATTGAAAACAACTGTGCTGCTTAAATATTCTTAAGTAGAAAAAGTAGAAACCTTTTTACGTTTTTTCTGAATTGTTTGATAAATAGAGTTTCCTGAAATGAGCAATATTTGTAACAGAAAACTTTGCAACGATTGTAGAAGTTTTAATGTCACTTTGATCCCAATTTAATGCATCTCTAGCAGTAGGGGTGTTTCAGGTGAGATAGTGCTGAGAGTACTCGAGCTGTTTCAAAAATGAGTTTTAAAATGAGATTACAATCAAGAACATAAATAAAACATGTGGGTGGCAGAAAAAAAATACATAAAATTAAACATATCCCATAAAAGCAATTTCTGCTAATTCTTATGCGCAGAGTCTGTGTGGTTATGTGTTAATAAATAACATTCAGTAGATGATTTCCAGTTTACCAAAAAACAAGCCTTCAAGTCTTCGAACCAGGCCATGCACCATCAAATAGTCTTCCAAACTGATTTAAATTCACTCGTGCTCTGAGATGCTAAAAGCAAATGAAAGGCCTCATCTGTTCTGCGGTATGCGTGACTGAACTTGATGAAAAACCTCCTCTCAGAGACTCTACCACCAGTGAAAGAAGAGTGTGTCACACTTAACCTACACACTTCAGAGGAGAGCATCCCCAGAGCTACAATACAGCACTAATGTGAGGGTGAGGAATGTTCCATACCCCCCTTTTCTTGTTTTTCCGTGTCCTCTCTATGTGTTGAGTATGTTGTGACCTCTTTCACACACTTTCTTTCAATCCCTGGTAATGATTCAGAAAAAAACTGTTTGGTGGCGCTACAGGACTTCCAACAACTTAACATACATTTTTTAGGGGGGGTGACATTGACTTGTTCAATCCATTAAGAAAAACCTGTGATGCATAGACCCGCATTCAACAATACAACTAAATGACAGGGTAAACATACGCAAACAATCTTACGATACAAGCTCAAAAGAACGTTCCAAAGTTCAGTGGTAGTGACTGAACGGACAGGCGTCAAGAGATCCCCCTTAAGTGACGACACCTTGTTTGCTCACATACTGATAATACTCTTATCAGACCGATAACCCACTGACATTTCACCTTTGCAACTATTCTTTAAACCTCTTGGTCAAGTTCATGAACGATGCTGAATACTTCACTTTATTTTTAACAAAAAACAGGTCTTTATAGTTAAAAAAGCCACTCAGATCAAACTATAACCTATACAGTCAAAGTACAGATGCTGACAATTTTATAACAATTTCAAGCACAGAAAATGATGTTAGGTAATAAAAGTGCTAACTTATGGGATGATAACATTTGCCTTTGGCTTTGAGAATTACAAATAGGAACATATTTGTAAAAACTTGGCAGGTAAACTGCTCAGTGGCATGAATATCACTAGTAATATTAGTCACTCTAAAATAAATCTGAAGTAAGTTCATATTAGTAATAAATATCAAAATAACGGAAAACTAATACTGAAAACTAAATAAATAAATTAAAAAATATTTATGTATTATTTAAATATGAAATATTTTATAATATAGAGAAATAAAAACGATTTTAAAAGGAGGTTACAAATGAGAACTTACAATGATTTCACAGTGCAAACAATGATAATATGGCATTAACTTTAGAGTTATGGTTTACCATGTCAAATGTTTGTAAAAAAACAATAATTGGCAGCGAACAAATTGACATTAAATCAGATTAACAGAAGGGCTTCTGAAATCTGAGTATTCCAAGAGGGGAAATCAGAAAAACATGAGAGAATTGTGCACCTGCCGACGTGAATGGGACACACATACTTAATCTCACCCACATTGAATCTACACCTGGGTTAGCAGGTCGAGCTCCAGATAAGGGAAAATGAGCTTCTCTTTAATGAGCTCCCATATAACTCTGTCATCTCATCTCCTTGCATCTCGACCACAGAACCCGCTTTGATCTTCTGAGACATTCGGGACCCTGCCCAAAACCGACGAGTTTACATGTGAATTGTATAGTAGCTTTAGTACTTACTCGCCTGAGAAATGAATAGATTCCATTGAAGAAAGTTACACAACCAGCGAGTCAGCATTTCTGCCTTAAACCTGTTTTAACGGACAGCGTTTTTTTGAGCCTACAAACTAATCTAGATTAGAAGTCAGTTATTTGTATAGGGACTTCCCATAATTAGCAATAGTAATACCTTAGTTTTTCAGATATGCATGGAAACTACCGTGCTATTTGGATACAGTTAAAAGGATGCTGTTCTTTTAGTTACCCTGAATACTATGCAACTACAATCATTATGGTGTAACTATCTCTGTACTGATTGGTACCAGCCTTTTGTGAGAGACATCAGCTATTCTCATGCAAACTAATGTAACAGCACCTGACACACAGGCAGCCATTGGTAATATGACACAGGCCTTTAATCCACCACTGAGGATTCAGTGTATCTTAGTATAAACTGTGTCCTTTTAACAAATGTTTCAACGTCTTGTTCCAGTTCCACAAACTGGCATTCGTACGTAACAAAACAATTAGTACAAAGGTCAAAATACAACGCGATCCTGTTTTGCACACACATCAAATTAATATTTTAATAAAAGAGGTATATGAAGGTTTAGACGAATGTAGGGGTACTTCTATAATCACTCGTAAAAACAATTAATGCTACATAAACAATCCATTAAATATTTCATTTATACATGACCACCGATGTTTTTTGTACTGAATGTATCACTTTAACAGCGCTTTCTTCAGTACTGATCGGTACTTTGCAGGAAACGTCAGATGAAAAATCAGCTAATGTAATGTGTTTTACGGCGATTTAGAACGATGCCTACCTTTCTTTTGAGGTTGTACCGGAGGTAATAAATAGAGAACATATCAGATGGTGATGTGTCGTGTGGAGGTTTGAAGGTTTTTTGGGCACATCAGCATTGGAAGGCGTTGTTTCCTGGCAGATGAGGGGATGAAATAGGCTCTCGACTGCCTCTGCTGATACATGTTACTTCTTCAATCCCGATAATCCTCCACCACATCCAAGAGAATACGGACTGTACAGTCCCTCCTTCCGTATGCACAATTGGGAGGAATTGAGGTTCTGGTAACAGCTGTTTCCGTGGACAGACACTGTCCTCTCTAGGGGCCCCGCTATGCAGCCGCAAACATGGCGGTGTCCAACCTTTAGGATCACAATCTATGTTCCTTCCTAGTTTAACAATTGAACTAAATGGCCAATAATACAGCCCTGACTCCGCATAAATAACTTAAAACTCTCATAGAACGACCGTGCTCCATTATGTCCAACCTTTAGGATCATTAAATCTATTTTCATTTCATTTTACAATTGAAATAAAAATGGCCACAATTAAGAAATGTGACTCCGGAATAAATCAAATAAAAAAAATGTAAACTCTCTTAGAATACTTCTTTTACCTGTAACATTTAATGAACTCATTTTACCATCTTAAATTAACATCGTATTTTTACTTGCTTATTCTGATTCATTTCGTTTCCACAGTAGACTGCACATATAAAGGTACTCTTCACTATATATTATAGTTTGTATAGCTGTTTTATATACTATATATATATATATACTTTATATTTATACATTCACTAATATTTTTAACATTTCTTTTTGAGTTTTGTCTTTCGTCACAATAAATTCACATTCTTGGACAACTTTGAAGGGTTGTAGATGAGTCATACATTTTGTGTGGTTACTTCTCATCTGGCCAGATGTTGATTCTCTGTTGAGTTTCCTTTGGTATGATCACATGACCATCATACTCCTAAACCACCCCTGTAAACACACACAGATAAAACACAGGTGATGTAGTCTCCCTCCAAGTTTAAGTCATAGCCAGTCACTGGAACAGAGCATATGTTATCAGAGAACATTAGAGTTGACCAACTTCTGCTTATGATTTAATGTTACATTTTAAACTAAAACTAAGAATGCAGTTCAAATGAGTACTATTCATGTGTTAATAGATACATTGTGTATTATTGACCTTCATGTGTCTAGGCACAATTGCGTTTACAAGTTTTATACAGCTAAAACTGAACAGGAACAAAACATCAAACTGTAAAAATCTTGATTAATTTGATTATTGGATGATAAAATCAATTATAAAACATATTAAGCCTGGCTTCCAGAGAATAAATATGCACCTGCTTTTCCATTCCTGACATAGGACAGACCCTCAATCATTACTTAGATATCACTACAGCCGCTGCCTAAAACATACATACAACAATGCATGCAATGGATTTAAGAAAACTATTATTCCCTATTCATCATCTAGTAAAAGAAGAGGAGACTTCAAATCTACCCCCTTAGAACACTTTCTGTTCAGTTAAGTTTAATTTATTGCTGTAATAAATAATTACATAACATGTCTTCTGTAGTTTTGTGGCTAAACCAGCATCAAAATGTTACTCTAGTAACAAGATACACCCTTTGAAATTAATTGTAAATAAAAAATATATCTGTTTAATTGTTTAAATACCATGTCTTTTGCCATATACAATTATAAAAGAGAAAGAAAGAAAGAAAGAAAGAAAGAAAGAAAGAAAGAAAGAAAGAAAGAAAGAAAGAAAGAAAGAAATTGATTAGGCCAAATGCATTTAGGAGTTTTTTTTTCTTCTTCCGGAAAGGTGTGCCTTCAGTGGCTTCTATGCCTAATAATATAGCTACTACAGTAACTATTATTGCTATTTTTTTTTTTTTTTTTACAGATATTTTATTTTAATTAATGATTAAGTGGAACAATGAGCGTTATGAGTTAGATATTTTGTGTGTACTTTTCAAATATCCTTGGGCATAGTTTCTCCTTTTATTTAACTATGCAAAATAATCCGGAGTCATTGACCATTTTTCAGTTTTCCATGTACTTTGTAGACGACCCCTAACTAGCCTAGGCACTAGCTCATCACTGATATAGCGTTAATGCGTTGCAACACATCGAGGCAGATGAAAAAAACTGAACTGCAATCTGTGTTCAGTTGCACGTTCTGATACTTTCCAAATAAGACCGTTTTTATACAGTTATACGCAACCATTAATAATCTATTTATTTTTTTGGCGGCTGAATATCTGTCTAACATCGAATGTCCAACGTCGAACCAACTTTATATCGGTTGCTAACTTAAGCTCATCTTCTAGCCATTTCATGCTACTTAACAGTTAACAGTGGCCTAACGTCAAATCTAATGGTCTGGTTGAAGTCAAACAAAAAACGTGGTTATTTGCCCACAACATAACATTTACAGAGAGTAATTGTAACTTACCTTTGCGAAAATGTTTTGAACACACCATCGTGTGGAGTGTTATCGAAGGTAATCTTGGGCTCCTTACTGCTGCTACCGTTATCCATGCCATTCGTCAACTTTTTTGTAACCTCTGAAACATGGCTTGGTACTATTATTTTTTCCACGCGAAACAGTTTTTGTAAAAATAGGCTAACGATTGCGTCATAACCACTCGACTCTCTGTCGCACAGTAGAGAAATTACCGTACAGACAGGAGGAGAAGCTCGCAGGCAATCGGGGAGACGTCAAGAGATATGGCGTACTGGCGTTACATTTTAAAATTCTATACAAAATAATTAATCAGAATACTTACTCCTGCTCACTCACGCCAAAGAACTCCCCGCTCAAGCTCGCCGTCTCTGCAAGATTAACGATGGCAGTTTGCACGCACAGCTACTAGAAGATTTACATCTGTCAGACAGGTTGCTGACGTAATCAAGCTTAGTCTGAGTCTGCGCGTCAGAAACGGAAGTGCTAAAAATCGCTAAAAACGGGCTTCACTTGTCTCAATTGAGTTCCAATGGGGTCGCTGTGTCCGTTTCTTTTACTGTCTATGATAGTAATAGATGGAAGTGGTATTAATTTTTAAAAACGGGCTTCACTTAGTGACCCAGACAATTTAAAATGTTCTAGACACGCCCATGAGAAACTGACTCACGAATACTTATCCACATGATAAAGGAGGTCTTCAATATGTCCCCAAAATATCAATAACTAATTTTCGACCAAAAACAAAACCTTTTGCCTTTGCACAGCAGCACTGATAAACCGTAAATTTGAAATACAGTAGGCCACCTGTCTTTGAAAAAACTTTTGGTTAATAATATTATGGAATTATTTATATATAATTGCAGTTAATTATTTTATTATTATTATTATTTTACAGATGAATAATAAATGACACGGATGACTTTGACACCGAACTGAAAACAAAAACAAATTATAGAAACAGAAACAGAAATTAGCCTATTATTTAGAACCATAATATTATTTAGAACCTTCGGTGTTGAACGGTGTGGTTATCTTCCAAGTTTGCGTGAACAGGAAGGGAGTGAAAGTGTCAAAGTGAGCACTGAGCAGTCGTTTGGCATCTCCTGTGTGGATGCAGAATTCAGACTTACCGGCAGATGTCGCAATTTTCTGACTTTTATTTATTTCGTACATATTTATAGCAATGCAAGACATGGCAAGCAATCCTGATTTAATTTTGGTAAACTGTATGAAATAGATGGACATAAGTATTTTGCATAACAGCCATGGCCTACTAATATCTTTAAAGCCTGAAAGTGCCGTCCTTTGGAATATCATTTTTGGGAATCTTGAGTCTGTAGCTGGCGTGAGATACCAAGTTTTAGAAAAATGTGTTTATGTAAGAAGGTTAGATATACAGTAACTTGCCATGTGTATTTTTTTATTCCTTTCTTTTTATTTTCTTTCTTTTATTATTATTATTATTTTTTTTTTACTTTGAACTACCTCAATGGTGAGTTGTGAAACTTTATTTTATTGCCTCACAAACATAAGTACATCACAGTTGTTTGTCTTGTTATAAGTTGTTTCAATGGAGATACTGTGATGAATTTATGGTCTACCATGATGGAGAACAAATAACAGTAAATATATTTCCCCGTGTTTATTATTTTCATTCTTATTGACCACAAACACATTGATTTGTACAAAAATTAATTTTAAAAGAAATAGTCAGATGCTGTAAAACACTCTTGCACATACACATTATATACTGTTTTTTTGATTTAATGATCAATAACAAATATGATGTCCGAAATGAAAAAAGGAGGAATCTACTTAGAACAAGTGTCGTTATTGTTCTAAACAAAATCACATTTGTCAAAAAAATTTTTTATTTTTTTAATAATTGCAAAATGTACTAACAACTTGCCTGGACTCATACTATAGTCACTTTATTATATTAGAAACATGGTTTCCAAGGTATGATATATTTAATATTTGTAATTTCTGTAAAATTAATGTTTTTAAATGAAAATATTTTTTGTTCTGAGTGATAATTCTTTCACAACCTAGATGCCATCATTTTCCTTAAAAAAATTACAGTTACTGTACACCACCTTGACAAATGTAATGCACTATCAACACGGAACAGTGTAAAACGACAATTATTTTAATATATTTTTTTAAATAACTTAGATTCAGATTAAGAAAATGATGTCAAGTAATTGAACCTTAAATAAAAAAAAAAATCTTATTTTTATGTTAAAATTATGAAACAGTAAGTACCTTCCACAGTCACTAATATTTTTCTTGTGAAATCTAACTTTCTTACAAAATCAAATTTGGTTTGTTTCTGGGATCATTTCACTCTGGATAGAATCTTTACTAAAAAGAAAAACTAGTAGGGTTTTAGCCTCCTTACCAGACTCATGCTCACCGACGTTACGTGGCATCTGCTGTTATAGGCTAAGACAAGCCAGTTATATAGATGTAGAGAGCAAGGATCGTGGTGCCAGAGTCCACACAACAGCTCATGTGCGCAGTCGCCTCACCCAGTCAAGCTCCCGGTCTCCAGCGCTGCCGTTACGCACCGGTTCATCTGATCTCCAAGCAAAACCTGACTTACAAAGTTATTGTACGCGATAGATTTCCCCTCTTTGTGACAGATGTAAGGCAGATTGTTTAGTAGTTTTCGTTAAAGGATATGGGGGTTCAAACTGTGAGCTGACCGCAAAGTGGAGCCGCGCGGTATCCACAACGGACCGGGTCGTCTCCTGCAGGGTCTAGGATGCGCGCCCGGAACATCCCGATTCTTTACCCGGGTTCGGGGGCTGATGCAGGAGTCCTCCTTCCCTCATGCTGATGGGCGCCGAAGGCTTGAGGGGGACTACAAGCACTCCCGCCCCAGGATTCCTGTTGGATGAGCGGGTCTGCTGGCAATAGCACCAAGCCGAACCCTTCTGCCCCTCGACAGAAACCATCAGGTACACCCGTTTCGATGGCACCCGTAAGTGCGCAGTCTTACCGTTCCTTCACCATGGAAGTGTCAAATGCAATTACAAAGTGTTTTGGGGCAAATTTAACAGTTCATGTAGATAATACTATTTACACACCTGTGCGTAAATGGAAACAGCTTCTTAATGCACAAGGGTGGACATTATGAACTAATTTCGTGTACAGAGTGTTCGTTGTCTAGTAACATAGTTTAGACGTAGCCCAGTGACAGTCAGTCCAATACATATACAGCTAAAACGATTCTGGACCACATTTTATAATTATTCATGCCATGCATTCTTAGTTTTTTATGGCCTCATGTTAATTTAAAGACTGCATGAAATTTTTGCACTTGTCACACCTGCAGGAACTAGTATCAACAACTGGTAATAAAAAAGTTAAAATATAATGGAAACAATCTGGCAATTTATCGATTTTTTTTTCTTTTAAACGTTTGTTCAGTTAATTACATTCATTATATATTTGGGTGTTGAATTAAAGTTAATGTCCATGGCTATTTGTCTGCTACAAAGTGTTTTGTACACCCTATACTCTGTCACATTTGACCTATGACTGTCGCTGCTCTACGTCTTCTGCCCCCAGTCTATCCAGGCCCCTCCTCCCTCCTGCTCTCTTATAGCGAGTACATAGAGGCGATTTCACAGACGGTTTGAAAGAAAGGTATTGCTTAGTTCCAGGTTGTACTGCACTATACCCTGCTTTGTTTTGGATGTTCTGTGCGTGAGCTGTTCCCTGCAATTCCCTAGTAGATTTTATCTCCTTTTCTTCTTAGCATCTCAAATAACGACAAAATCTGAAGAACAGAATCAACAGAAAAGATTTGAACTGTGATCCTTGTTTAAGAATACATTTATACTTGATTGACATCTGAAGGCCTCATTTGAGCGACTGAGAAGAGGTCATGAAATCTTTTAAAGAAAAACTGTTGTGTCTGGACTCACGATACTCAAGTGCTGCATGATTGAGTGTGAGAAAATGCCTTACTGATCCTTTCTTTCACATCTCTCAGACTGATCTTTCATCTAAAAAAGCCACAGAGAGTCATACTGTGATTTGCATCGTTTTTTTTGAACAGAAGGGATGAGTAACTTGCCGTGCCAAAACCGGCTGAGTCAGTGGTGGGTGGTGTAGGTGGGTAAAGGGTCTTTCGCTGAACATAGACTTCACATCCATGTCTGTCCAGCTTGGTCAAGGTGGTGTACTTTAATGGTTAAAGGGATGTTTCAGGGGTTAAGTGCAAGTTTACATTGACAGTCTTTTTTGTGGCATAAATGAGGATCACCACAAAAACTATACAATAACCGCCTGTTAATATAAATTTTAAATGTTTTAATTTTACGAATTTTTGTTGCCAATGACAACTTAATGGCCATAAACCCTGTCACCCAAAGAATGACTAGAAATGAGTCAAACAGCTTACTGCTAAAATAATTCACAGGTTAACAGAAGAATTAATTTAACACCTTAGTTTAGACAATACTAAACTTTCACATTTCTGCTTTTTAAATATTCCAAATTGGCCTGATTTACTTTTGTTGGACTCTAAAGTGAAAGGCTTTATGTTCAAATCACTCAAAGGTTCATCACTCTATCAACTAACAGCTTGTTAGTGGTTGTGTGCTATAATGTCTGCTCGACTCACAATCCTACTGTCTTTTATACCTTTTACTGATCATCAGCGATAAGTAGATAAACACAGAGGGGGCTTTTAGAGAAAGACCCAATATGTTAAAATAAGGAATAGAATTGGAATAAAAGCCTCAGATCTGGAGATCCTTCACTATTGTTGTGCTCAGAGCTTGGAATGACAAGAACTCAGGTTATGTTTGTCAACTTTATCACCTCACACATGTTGGATCAGCTATATTTAACTCAAAGTGATGTGCACTAATCAAAGGTGTTTAATTCTGCTGTGCTTTGTAGGCCAGAGAAGGGAGGAGAGGATGAGAGGATACCTGGGCTTGCTCGCATTTGAGAGGAGTTCAGAGACAGGCCAATAGAGAGAGGAATAGTTCTTGTAGACACTAATCAAACACTGGATTTCATTAATGCTGTGCAGCTCCTCGGCATTCACACATACTTACAGGAAGTGACAGATTCAGCCTTTATTGTGGAGGATATTCTGAGAGTATGCGTTAGGGATGACCGGATCAATCTTCAGAAACATGCCACTTCAGGGGGCAGCTGTGGCCTAATGGTTAGAGATTTGGACTTGTAACCCGAAGGTCGCAGGTTTGAGTTCCTCGGTGCTGGCACAGAGTTTGTGGGAGTGAGTTAATGAACAGTGACTCTCTTCCACTCTCAATACCCATGGCTGAAGTGCGCCATTGAAGCAAAGGCACCTGAACCCCCAGTTTGCATTCCCGCGAAGTTGCTGGATATAGCTGCCCACTACTGCCGGGTTGTGTGTTCACGGTGTGTTCACAGAAAGAATATCATCAACATGCTGTTGTTGTGCACTTGGATTTGGGTTCAAAATGCAGAGGCACCAATTTCCGAGTATTGGGTTACCATACTTGGCATAATGTCCAACTTCCACTTCTGGTTAACCAGTATTAAGAGGATGAAGTTTCTCACAAAATGATGGATCCTTACTTTGTCAAATGATTTATTTTATGCTATTTAAATAATAATATCACATAATAGTAAAATATATCTATAAAGTCTTGAAAAATGAAAAATATTAACTTGGTTTAAAATAGTTGTGTAATATAGAAACAAAAAAAATTATTTGTCCTCATCTGAACATGAGCAAAATGCTAAAAAGCGCAAGCAGTCCTACAGCGTTTTCAGCACACAGCAACGCAACCAAAACAGAGACACACTGCTTTGTCAAGGTAATGACAGGAAAAAAGAGCAGCATCATTTGTTATTTACCTCCACTGCCGGAAAACCAAAACTAAATATGACAGGTATTATAGTCTGATAGTTGTACCCACACACACACACACACAGCACTCCTCACACACACACACACACACAACACACATATATATATATAATATATATTATATATATATTTTTAAAGTAAAACTGTATTTTGCAGTATAGGCCTATGTGGCTATTTGAAGTTTGTTGGCTATAATTATTGTTTTGATCCTCAAATCATAAAACTTATTGGTGTAGATAGTTGGTGTAGATTACTCTCCTAACTCTAAGGGATATCACTCCACCACTATATGTGTTTATAATTGTGCTGTCTTCTAGATTATATTGATTGGCAGAACACACCATGCAAGATATATTTTTTGTTGTTGTTTGTCTACATATACTTAGTCCCTCTGGGAGCATGAAGATATCAGACAGTCCATCTTTCCTCTGTTAGAGATGTGTTTGATCTCTAGACATTACATCTCGCTGCACATTTACTCCTAAATCTCGATATGAGCTAACTAAATACAGCTAGCCAAGCTTCTTTGCAGTGAAGAGCTTCGGATTCAGACAGAGAATTTTAAAAAAATCTTTGAAAAAAAAGGGGAAGACAAAAGGATGTGATATCGGTCTTTGTCATCCATATTCATCAAACATTCATTCAGAGCATTCAGCACATTTCAGACGACAGAAAAAATGCAGGCCTTTCCATTCACCGAACAAACTGCTAATTACACACCCCTAGCAAACCGAGTGCAGTCATCATAATTAACAGCCGCAAGTGTCAAAATTCATCTTGGCCTGTCTGAGCGTTTGTTTAATCTCTAAAAGCAGATGAGAAAGAAACCGAACAAACATTTGGGGTGACCATAGACCTGTGGTCTAGTCACATAGTTTGCACACACACACACACGCTACACACACACAAACAATCACTTCTCTCTTATCATTCTCTTCTCTTAACAGGAGCAAATGTTTACTTGACCTGTGTCCTTTTGATGAGTACCTAATTTTAATACCTAATAAACCATTCAAGAATTGTGTTTTGGGTATGATTTTTTGGTCAATTGTTTCTGAAAGAAGTCTCCCACCATTGATGACTTTATTTGATCAAAAATAAAACAGTAATGTGTGTGAAATATTACTTTAATATGTTTTATTATAAATACTTTAATGTATTATATGAGGCACAAAACGCGGAAATAATTATGTAAATCTGAATATATAGAAGTAAATCTGAATATATAATGTAAATCTGAATATATCAAATGTAAATCTGAATTTATGAATGTAAATCTGAGTATATAAATGTCAATCTGAATATATAGAAGTACATCTGAATATATAAATGTAATCTGAATTTATGAAATGTAAATCTGAGTATATAATGTCAATCTGAATATATAGAAGTACAGTCTGAATATCATAAATGTAAAATCTGAATGTATAAATGTAGATCTCAATATATAGAAGTAAATCTGAATATATAAATGTAAATCTGAAATCTAAATATATACGGTTCAGGTACATCTGGATATATAGATACAAATCTAAATATATAAAAGTACATCTAGTAAAATAATGTACATCTCAATATAAATATATCTTTATTATCAGGCATGTCACAAAGACAGATGTTCTTTATTTATATATTTTTATTAAAACAGTATTCATACATCCCTGAATGCATCAATGCGATATTGTTACTAATTATTACTGTAAGTGCATATCACTTATCTAACCAAAATGGAGTATTTTTTACTGTATTTTACAAAAGGCTTGTCATAGTGCCAAAAGGTCCTCACAATTCAACATGGCTACACATTTTGTGCACTCTTGTCCAGTGTTAAACAGTCACTGTTTCTGTTTTTTTTTTTATTCCAATATAAATAAATGCATGTTTTCATGTAGCATTTTTTCCCTTTACAAGGTACAATATTATAAGGAATCACCAGGAAATTTTTACGTGATACTGTTTTTAGTTGAACCACTACAAAGCTATGTATTAGCGTCAGGACTTTATTTAATCACAGAAGGGAACTAGGGCTGGAAGAGAATGGGGGATTTATGCCTCTCTCTGATAGTGGAGCTTGATCACCATACAGTTAAAAATCACCGTCCTGTATCTATAGACCTTATTCTGGGGAAACATACATTCAAGGCGGCTTGAGGAGGCAGAGGAAATAGAGTTCAACGGGAGCATGTACTTGTCTATACTCAGATTTGTCTCTATATATACAAATTTATATTTATATATTCAGATTTACTTCTATATATTGAGATTTCCATTTCAGATTTACTTCTATATATCCAGATTTGTATTTATATATCCATGATTATAATTGTATATTCACATTTTAAGTTTATATATTCAGATGTACTTCTATATATTCAGATTTACATTTATATATTCAAATGTACTTCTGATAATATTCAGATTTACTTCTATATATTCAGATGTACTTCTAATATATGTTGATTTACATTTATATATTCATGATATCATGATTATCCCATGATATCATTTTCTTATATTTGGTGCTCAAAAATATTTCGTATTTTATCAATGTTTGCTGCCCTTTTTTTCAGGATCCAGCATTTAGACAGCAGTTTCTTCTTTGATAAATGCGTAGTTTTGATGAAAAAAAAAAAATCTTTAATAATAATAATTGTGTTTTTATAATGTGTCTTTGCTGAATAAAAGTATTACATAAAAAAAAAAAATACTGACCCCAAACTTTTAAACAGCATATATTCCAAAAATTAGTTGGATTATAGGCTGAGCAAATATATAAGAGATCAGAAATTTTGTATCTCTGTATTCTGGTCAATCCTCAGCTCCCATATTGATGTCACGGTGCCAGAAATACCCTATCGAGCCAGTGAGTCCCTTGTATTAGTGAAATCGTCTAAAAAATATTAATTTTGTTCATTCTGCTCTCTGTATCAGGTTAGATGTAATGTTCACCAGGATGGACCGTTTCTTGGCTCCTGTGTGTCTGTGTGTCTGTGTAAGTTTGCACAAACACACTCACACCCCGTTCTCTTCGCCTTAAGGCAGCCAAATCAAAGTGGTACTGGAGACCCCCCTTCTCTATGGGTTCCAGCTTCATCCATTTTGGCCATGTGGCACTTGCTTGCACCCTGTTTAAAGTCATTCAGGTCCTGCTCCTTCAGTTCCTCCTCTCCTTTTAACAGGTATTCTTTTTGGCTGCTTATTATAAGTCTACTATACACGAATAGATCTGGACCTGCCCTGTCAGTGGACAAAACAACAACTCCTTAACACCTTAGCACCTCCCACAGCACCCTAGCAACCAGTCCAAGGCAATGCACTAGCAACTGCTCTGAACATTTATAGCAACCATCCAGACAACCCCTATGGATCCAGAACACCACTGATTAACTTACTGAAACATTCCAAACACCTTAACAATCAAGCACTCAACACTTTGATTTTTTAGTTCATCCCAATGAGATATGGATTTTACGTTACAGTTGTGTGTTTGAGAATATACTACCACTTGTAGAAGCCAACTATAGCAACCGGACCTGAGCTGGTCAAGTACACATGGAACTATAACGTCTTTTTGCCCGAAACTATTGTTACCCATGGTGAATTTTTTGTAATGGTTCAGATGGCTGCATTCGTAGGAGCAGAATGAGCGGTCACGGTAATCAAAAAAAATCTTGAAAATGTCCAATTAGTGGTTTGAGGCAAATTCAGCAACATGTAGCTAACGGCTTTCCTCATGAAGTTTGCATGACGCCAGTGTGAAAGATGGTTTTCTCTAACGATGTGTGTTTGCATTGTGTGTGGGTGGCCTAGAGTATTCTCACCCAGGGTGGTGTAATGACAGCCATGGTTAATGCACAATCTGCGGCCCTCATTATAAAAAGGAAGACGAGACAAACATCTGGCCACCTGGTGAGACAACCAATTCAGAGAGAATCAGAGAGAGACAGGCTATGGAATGTCCTGATGAGTACAAGAATTACTACGGAGTCGTTCTGTGGCAACACGTAAAGTTCAAAATTGACATCCCTGTCAGCACACTTGTGTATTATGAAACTTTGTACGAGGTCTAATGTCCTAAACACAACCAGACATTCACTCAACTGCACAAGCGACAAAAATCAGGACAGACACTGCAGGACCAGAGTGCTGCAATAATAGCCAATAACACAAAATTAAAACACTAATTAAAAATCCAGAGTTATGTCTTTGACTTGCTGCTAAAATCTCTACGTGTAAAACTCATGTGGACTCAACATTAGTTGAACGTTTACATGAATAATATATATAGACTCAGTAGAGGATTTGTCTACATGCTATGTCATATTTCATTGGTGTTTTTGGTATTCATATCATCCTGAATACAATGGGCTAAATGCACTGCTGTCCATTATACAGAAGAGTCAGGGAGGTAGAGTTTTATGTGGGACGAACGATGGAAACTTCAAACCACTGAAGAGACACTGAGCACCTGCTGTGCGCTGTAGATTCTATAGAATTAAGAAAAAAAACACAAACATTGACGCTGGTACATAACGACTCTTCTCATATGGTCTCGAACATACGCGTCGTTGCAATACAGACTGCATTCCGTCTGACATGACAGGTAGAGTTTTGCAGTATGGACGTTGCAATTAATGAATTAATTAACGCCTTTACACCAGGTCTGCTTGGCAAGTGCAACGCGTGACAAAACCTCCTTGATTCCATCAGTATAGGTTCCATTTACTTTGGCAATTTCTGATGCCCTACAATGTAATTCAGAGCAAAGTCCTATAGAACCTTTTATGGCAATTAAACCTATAACAAAAAGGCTACCAGCCACACTGCCCTTCGTTAACGGAACCGTGAACTGGTTGTATGAGACTACTGTACTATGATACTGCAGTGTGTCTCTAATGCCTCGGGCTGGCAAACTGACTTCAGGCCTTGCTGGGGAGAGTCGCTTATGCTTTTTTGTAACAAACATTCATATTGTATAATTGCATTCAATAATAATTTGGGATATACCACTTCAGTGGTTCTCTTTTAGTCATGCAGATTTTTCGCACCGCACAAACTGTAGGAGAGCATTTTACCAACATATCTAGAATATTACAAAAGCGGTAGGAGGCATGTCAAAGACTCTTAACAATTTCCATATGTTTTTTATCCAATAATCACGGTTTCAGTCATCGATTGGAAAGTACTCGGAGAAAACAAAACAAGAGGCTTGTAGCAGGAGAACTTTAGAAGCCTTTGCGGGTCTCCAGTGTGCTACTGCATAACCTGCTGCTTGCTACGGCCAATGCTTTGTTGAATCGCTACAACTATGAATCCATATGTATGAAAAACGTCTGAAGCTCCTTTCATGGACTAGGGCTGTGAATGCTGAGGGAGATAGAGAGACAGAGAATCCATTCAAGTCATGACTATTGGTGCTTTTCCTCTCGTTTTAAACTGCATACCATAAGATGGATTTGGTATCTTGCACTGAAATTTCCTATCAGTATTTTTCTTCAACTTTCTTTCTATTAAAGGGGGTCATGGAACTGAGAAATCACCAAACTCCCTTGATCTCTTTTGACATATTAAGAAGGTCACTGTACTATAAAAACATCCTGCAATTTAGTCTAAAAACAGGCTTATATATTGAAGCCAATCTGCCAAAACGGACGGAATGTATGGCCAACTTTATGACGTAATAGTGTGAATAAAAACTTGCTACAATCACTGTCTGTTTTAGCCGCCGGCCCCCGTCTCCAGAATTCTATGCATGTAGTGTAAACAAATGAAGAGGCGAACGGCAGGTCTAGGCAGAAATCAAACAATATAGTTTGCTTCGGAGAAATAAGGAGCCTGTAACAGTTTTTCCAATTTCCTGAAAAAAAACCACTCTGTCTTTGCATTGCCTTTCCTTCAGGGATCCCAACTTTATGGACAAGAGTGGATGAGCTTTAATATTGCTTTTTAAAGACTAGGTCCAGAAGAGACCAGTCGAATCCTTTGTTCTCTTAATTTTACCTGGCGGATCTCGTTTTACAAACAAAGGCCCACTCAACTCAGGATTGTTTCAGAATAGACTGGAAGCTAAAAGACCGATGCTTGTGCTGACTTAATGTGGATCTGACAGTGAGTAATGTCTCACCTCCCCAAGTTTGAATTATGCTGTTTTTGATGTAAAAAAATAACATTATGATTTGACCTCAGAGAATAGTACAAAAATGGGGCAAAAAAGGCAGTTCATGACCCCTTTAACAAATTACTGTATGTTATACAGCTCCAACAGTGGAAAAATTAACATCTCACCAATGCGTGTCCTCAAATAGCAACATAAGCTTGACAAATGGTGTCGTGAAGTTGCGGGGTGCCGGTCTACCTGGTTTTGCTTCGACACCAAAGACAGACAGGTCGCCCATCAGTTTTTGACTTTTTAAATTTCATTTGTTTTTGCAATTATGTAACACCAGAAAAGTAAAAACTTTAAAATAAATAGATAATCCATGTAACGAAAATTAGTTTCGATTTGGTGTGGATCCAAGCTTTACTCGCCCCTTTTAGACACATCCCTAATTTGTCAGTAATTGAAAAATGAGGTAATCATTTAATTTCAAAGAACGTCTAAACAACAACAGTATCTGCTTAACTTAATGTGGATTTACACATAAATATTCAATCGGTGCTGCCTAGATCGCTTATTCATATTCTACCAAATATAACACAAAATAGCAGTGTAACGAGTTATATATTGTATTTACCTAATTACACCTGCACCTGTTAAATCCCTGTTTTTTTAGCTTCGCGTCTCCTTGTGACTGTCAAGATGCTTTCACAGAATGGTGGAGGGAGGTATTTGTGATCCAGGAAAGGTGTGTCGTTTGAGGTGACATGGAAAATTGTGCAGTGACAACCGCAGGTTTGTCATCCAGTATCAAAAGTCGTACTGCCATCCACAAACAGCACAGCGGTTTCACTGGCATTTGGTGTATTTACAGGTGATCTCTCACATAAGGAGCTTAGTTGCCAGGATAGTAAAGCGACTTTAGCGATCGTATAATTTGTTAAGTTCAAGCTTCAGAAAGTGTTTTATGTTACGCTCCAACAGCAAATGAGACTTTACAGCATTTGTGAAAATAGATGTCTTGTACATGTCACCAAACCACTAAAAAACAGAAGGAAAGCTGTTTGTGTTGGGATTTTCTGCAGGTTACATCCAGACCCCACTATGATATAAATATTGATTATAAATGAATATAAATGCATGTCCTTATAAATATATTCATTGGGTCGGTCATAGTCAACCATTAGTTCAGAAAACACTGATTGATTCAAGAATTTATCAGATCAACAACTGAATTATTCACTCAACGCAGGGTTCTTTTTTCCAAACATTGTTTCATTCATGAAACGTAAATGAACGCTACTTGTGTGTTGCTCATGAGACATGCCACCGCTCAGCTGTGACTTTATTTTTGTTGCTGGAGCAAAAATATTTCTAGTAACTGGCAATACTGGCATATGACAAGAATATTTTATTTGCAATTTTCTTTGTTAGGTAAAAGTTACTCTTTTCTAAGAGGAGTTCACGTTTTTGTTTGTCTAAACCCCTTCTGAAAAAAAATAAAGAAAAATCTTACAAGTCGAAACAGATTTGTGGTTTAGTTGTGAGCTGGGACAGTAGGGGGAGAAACTGGTCATTACTTATTATTCAGTTTTATCTTTGGTCACCCGATCTCTCCACCCTAGACTGGGGACAGAACTTGACAAATGTATGTTACTATTGAACTTCTTGTTTATTGACTGGTAAAAAATAATTATAATTTCAGAATCACAATCATTATTTTGATATTTTATGTAACCAATAATAATGACTTTCAACATGGTATCACACATTTTGTTTTAAATGTGGCTTTTGTATACAAGTAATTTTAGGAGATCAGTGTACATATTATAGCATTGATGTATTTATAGTTTACATTTATTGTGAACTGTGGTGGTCTAAAAGGAAGCTGAGCTGTCATATTAGTACAATGAAATATTGCATTTTAGGGATTCTGTGAATGTTGTTGTCTGAATGTAAGTAAAACTCTCAAGGGGATACTGAGGTGTTAGTCTGTTGTGGTGTTTCAGAGGGTAATTGGGCTCATTGCTTTAAGCATGTCATTAATAGTTAAACTGGTTGCCGTGTTTCAAGAGACGTGTAACTCTAACATAACCTTGCTGTTTGATTTGAATTAGACCCATGGTGACTCCAATGTCAGGCAACGTCTTGCCTTCACTTCCCACACTCCCTTGCATTGCAATCCCTCACTCACATGCCCCCCTCTGAAAGACCTATGGGGAACTGGTTAGTCCTCGAATGACATGAGCCATCACGTCAGGGACCTGGTCAAATTTAAATACTAATTATCTTTAGCAGCGATTACCCGTCCTTGAGAGTAGCATTAATTCCTCCTTGCTTCCAGGCATTCAGTTTTTTACTTATGTTTTCTAATTTGAAGGAATATTTGTGCCATTATTTTTCTTAAATGACATTCTGGTGTAAATCATAAAAGGAAAGGGTGAAAAGGTAGAGGATTTTAATTCCAAGTTGGCATTATTTTTAAAGTTTAAAGGAAAAATTGTCAGGGTAAATATGCTCCCTTAGACAGAATGAAATCCCCCTGCATCATGGTGTGACTCACTAAACATTAGTTTTTTTCTATAATCTACATGTGTGTATGTGTGTGCATTTATGCGTGCATGGATAGCCTAACCAATACCTGTGGCACATGGAACATTAAGGGTTTTAGTTTTTTTTTCCATCATTTCCAAAACATTTTCCAGAGCTTGTACAACTTACTGGGACGTGACTGCAAACTTCATAGAATAGAATTAGAATCACTCTGCGCCATCCTTAAGTGGAAGGTAGTAAACTGCAGAAAAATCACTAAGCCCATGTCTAAGCGCTCACTGGTTCCCTCTCCTTCTGCATGTCTCGCCGCTGTGGCCGGGCGGCCGAATTCGTCGATCAGCCGGTAATTGGCCCCGCTTCGAACACGGGCAGACCTTACCGCAGCAGATGGACAAATTCGCATTGATTCAAATATCCTCAGCTTCCATCAGGCTGACAGTGCCGTGAACTGTTTCTCCTTAATACACACACCAGCTTGCTGGAGAGAACGACCCTTCCCTGCGAAGCCAACAGCGTCTGCAAAGATCATCGCATTGGTTTAGATCTTTTTGAAGAATGATATACAGGTACTTCTGCCATGCAGAAGTCTGTTCCTCTGCTCCAGGTCTGAATGCACAAAAACAGAACTTACATTTAATTATGCATACACAATTGATCCCAAAGCAGGGTTTTACCTACACATAACTTAAACCCACCCCAAACCCCAAAAAACAAAAAAAAAAAATAGCTAGTGAATTCAGCTATAAATTTTAAAGTCTAGCCCTGTGGCAAGGATCAAACGACAAACAAAATGACATTTTATGCCCAAAGCATTAAAATATGAAATGAATGATGAACACATAGTCATAATCCTCTGAGAAACAGTGTTTTAATATGCCCTTCAAAAATCCAAAAAGAAAAAACAATGTGAACCTATCTGAATAAAAAAAATCATCTCGTAGGGGCATTAATGTGGCTATAGTCCAAGAAACTTTCATAAACACAAGTTCTTTCTGTCTGGAGATTCAGGAAGAATATTACTTCTGGATATTTCTTCTATTTATGAGTCGATCACATCAAAGTTATACATTAGCTCAGTTATTAGAGTTTGTAATGTGTAACTGGTTCAGGTCAGGGTTGCATGTTCAAACGAGTTTGACTTTCAACTCATGAAAGCCTTTCTGCTTCTTTAAACTGCAATGTTTGTTGGTTAAAACCTATAAAGTTCCTAGCTGTGTTTTTTGAGAAGCACATCAACAAAACAAGACTTCCCTTTTAAAGCGACACTCAGGTTGACAGAGATTTTATTGTGCAGCTGTGGTTTGTAATGTTTCAGATTGAGAGCATCACTGTGTGTGTATTATGCAGTGAATTGCATGAGTCTGCTGGCCTGTGGTTTTGTTTGTGTGGTGTGGATTTCATGTGAGGTACACATTGGAGAGTGTGTTTGTTCCAGGATAAAGTGACCACACAAGTGGTGTATCCTTTACACATGAGCTTATTCCTGATGCTGTTTAATGACTTCCTTGAAGGTAACCAGTCACTAATAAAACTTCACATTTTTATAGCAATGCTCCAGCTAGTGGCACTGGCGTCTCCCTAAAGGCAATTACTGTATTTAATGCTAATCATTTGATGAATGTCCATAGACCGTTTGGAGTCTTGATTGTTTTGGGGCCATGTGCCAGTATCAACCCCACCGTGAGTTTAATTGCAAACATGACAGCTAGTTTATATAAAGAACTTTTGGTGAATTTTGTTCCCCTATAATGCGGCTATTGATTCTTAGGCTTTATTTCCTTATTTGTTTTAACAATGATAACGTCCATTTAACTATAAAATAACAGTAGCTTCTTTATGTTCACATGTGATATGATGATGCTGTAGCTTTTTTCTTCGTTGTTTTATATATACATTTTTGTAATATATTTTTATAGATTGAAAATCTGGCCTGATCAAACACTTAAATGATTCATGATAGCAGACTTTTTATTCAAAGCACCTTAGAAAGAAATAATATGCACATTAAAAAATCATTTTAACAAAAGGAAATGAATGATGAAAAGCATATTGTACAAAGTTTCCTGCAAACTGACCATTGTATTCCTTATTGGTTTTACTTGTTTTGACAATAAGTGTCTAAACATTTTAGGCAGCTTTTTATTATTATGTAGCCATATCTTGTGTATGCTGGAGCTGTATTGTCCATGAGTAACACATTTTATTATGATAAATATTAGCCTATTATAGATATATTTGTCTATATTCGCTAGGTGTATATCTGGATTAATCAATTCTTAAACTTACTATTTTAATATATTTATTCTTAATACATATTTAAAACACACAAAAACAAGATAGCTTTGATGTGTATACTTGAATGTCATTTTTATATAGAGGTAACTATAATTACAAAACATTATTATTAGTTTTTATCAATAAGTACAATGCTAAAGATTACTTTCAGTTCACTTTGGGGAGGACAATTTTGTTGCCAAAGTATAGTTTGGCAACATTCCCAAATACACACACAACATGATCAATTCTTTTCATTAAACCTCAAAAACATGTGCCTGAGGTGTCCTGTCTTGGCTTTTCTGCACAATTTTACAGATGTGTTTTTGTTCTCCAGTATGAGTTATATTTTTGTGCATTTGTCAGGTCTGTAGGTGCTGGTGCCCTCTCTGACCCTGATGCTATCTGAAAAGCAGCAGGCTTGTCTTCTTCTTTAATTGGAGATTGAAGGACTGAAAGGGGCAGAAAGAAATCTGTCTCTTTCTTACACACACACACACAGACACATCACACACACACACACCACCACCCTCACACACACTAGATTCACACAACACACACAGCACACACATAAAGCAAAACCTCTTTTTATTTCAGGATTGTCCATTCACATTAAAAGACATGTGACCATACAGCACAGAACTTCTGAAAGAGCACATCTGCTAAATAAACTTAATTTAGTTTCATGTCCAAGCCCACCTAAAGCCCCTATACTCAATTAGCAACAAAAAGGCTTAATAGATGCTCGAAAACATGCTACATTATTCCCCAGAAGATTGTCCTATGGACATTTGAGCCTTTTAGGACCATGACTATTACTTTTGACAACATATTTTGATTTAGGGCTTTTAGTTTGCCCCCCTCAGTAGTCTATAGTCTTTTTGACTCATAAAAATGCATTTAGCTCCTTTAGTCATCTCTTAGCGTCATGCGCGCTGAAGTTGTTTTTAGTGGGCTTAAAATTAGTCTAGCTATTTACAGTCAACTACGTAAATATCCCATATGATTTTAGTCGAATAAATCTACGTAAATTTTACAGTCGGCTAAAATATATGGGTTTAGTTACAATGTAATGCCATTTAATTAAGCATTTCTCCAGATTTTCAAACTCATCATATAGCGTTTGATATTAAAGGGATACTCCACCCCCAACATGAAATTTTTTTTTATTATTCACGTTACCCCCCATTTCGTTTACAAACCCGGTAAAAGCTTTGTTCGTCTTTGGAACACAATTTAAGATATTTTGGATGAAAACCGGGAGGCGTGTGACTGTCCAATAGACTGTCAAGTAAATTAGAGTGTCAGGGTCCATAAAAGGTATGAAAGTCGTCATCATAATACTCCATCTGCCATCCAGACGTGCAATCTGGGTTATATGAAGCAACGGGAACACTTGTTGTAAGTGAAGAAACAAAAATAACAACTTTATTTCACAATTCCTTTATATCACGCAGTCTCCACTACTCTTGTCTACTCTCATATGACCTTATGCTGTGTATGCTCTTCTGTATCAGGCCGCGCTTGCTGTTTTGGATGCCAGGATGTTGCTGTTTCGGAACAGATGTGGCTCGTTTGTTCTACGTGTATTTTAGCTTTGATTTGAAAGAAAACAGCGCATCCTTGTGGCGTGGATGGAGTATTCTGACGACCGACTTTTCATACCTTTTTAGGCTGCTGTCCCTTTAAAAAATCACAATGCACAGCTGCAGTGGATGCAATGTACGATACACGTTCTCCCTACTGTTTATAATCACTTGTAAGACATAATCAACTGTGTTTAACGTGAATACTCATCAACAAAACGGACAATTCAACAATCATTTGTGTAATTCTCCGTTCATGCAACGCAAAAAACTTCTCTTGAGCTCTCTCTTGTTCATCAGATTTATCTATATGCTTCTGCTCTTCTCTTACTCCCACATATTGACATTTTTGAATGTTGAACGTGCCGCAAGTATATTTTAGCTTATTCCGGTGGCGCCGGTGGTTTCGCTATGTACGCATCTTATTCATACCTTCCGTGGAACACACGCAGGGCAGATTAGCCGTGTTGGCTCTGAAATCGCGCCGATGATCTCCGTTCCAAATCGTGCGGCCTTAACATTTTGTAACATTTTCGTCTCGGTTTTATTAGTTGATGACAAATGTCAATATATTTTTCGGCGTCATAGTGTATTGTCCATTCTAAACGCGCGACGGTGGGAAGAAGGGTTTGTTAATCGTACTCATTGTCGTCAGTGGACGAAAAAAATCCCCGTTGTTGATGAACATTATGACTAAAATCAATTTCGTCAACGAAACATTAACACTGTGCAAGGACCGTCCCCCTAAATGGACAACAGGGACGTCTTTGTGTGTGTGGTGATTAAGCGTAAGGAAAAAGTTTTTGTGATGGGGAAGTCGGGTAATTAAACACTTCCAACCACAAATACAGATAGATTCCCCCTGATAAGTAATATTTTTGTGTCTTCCATCTGAACTGCCACCCATACGGGATATGTTCAGTTGCCTGCCACCACATAGATCGAAGGGCCGTACGGAACTGTGACTGGCCCAGACTATGACAACACCAAGAGTGCTGTATTTCTCTGCATCTTCACTTGCCTTTCTCTTCTCACTCCTCTCATATCAATGGTCTGACTGTATCCTTGTCCCTCTCTCCAAAGTTAGGTTTTTTAAGAGACACTATATGCCCCTTTTAATCATTGGAGTGCTCTGGTAAAAAAGACAATAAAGAAATTAAATATTTAAGAAAACAATTAAGATCTATTTTTTTATGTTTTTGAAAAGACAATCTCCTATGCTTACTAAGGCTAGGCAATTAATTTGATCAATACATTATAAAGTTAGTTTTCTATTTGAATATATTTTTGATATATATATTATATTTAGCGATGGCAAAGCTGAATTGTCAGCAGTTTTTGTACAAACCGTGATACATTTGACCTGTAGTGTACTGATTTATGTATGTTTATATGTTGATTTTTATAATAATCCATACCATAAACATAACCGTATTTTTCCTGCATATTTAAACCAATAATAGATTATCCAGTTTTAAACTGAATAATCTTATTTAGTTTATTTGATTCTTAATTTGTCCCTCCTTAATCTCTTTGTACTATCTTCATGCTTCCAACTGGATTATTGTATACTAGAGTTCTTGGGATCTCTTTCATAAAACTAGTCTGTATGACTCATGCCCCATATTCCAAGTCTTCTGACGCCATCCAATACCTTGGTGTGAGTAACAGATTGAAATTTTAAGTTGTTTTTTTTTCAGGAGAATCTGTCTTGTTTTTCTTACAGTATCCCCCCCCCCCTTCAAATACCACCACATATAGTACATGGATAATAAAGAGTTATCATTTTCCTTTAAAGGGTTACTGCCATTTTGGCAGTTCTGAGCAGTACGCAGGAGCAGATGGCGTTGTTTTCTTTTCTAAAACAAAGCTTAAATACATGTAAAAAAATGTATCCTTGTGGCGTGGCTGATATAGAAGAGCGTACGCCATCTGCGTACAGCTCAGAATTGCCTAAATGGCGCTACCTCCTGATTTGGAGAGACACAGAGGAGAGGAGAGGATTATTGAATAAAGTTATTATTTTTGTTTTCTTTGTGTACAAAAAGTCATTCTCATCGCTTCATTAATGTTACGGTTGAATCACTGATGGGCAGATGGAGTATTCTGACGATGCTTTTCTTCATACTTTCCTGGACCTTGACAGTGTAATTTATTTGGCATGGTCTATGGAACAATCTCAAGCCTACCGGTTGTTCATCCAAAATCTATCTTAAATTGTGTTTTCTTAAGACGAACGGAGCTTTTACGGGTTTGGAACGACATGGGGGTAAGTGAATCAATTTGAAGATGACACAATTTTTCATTTTGGGGTGGAGTATCACTTTAAGAAATAAATATCTTGATGCCTGAATTACTTAATCTTTTTTTTTTTCTTATCTGTGTTCTAGTTATTTGGTTTTTGCTGTGCTGCTGAACACAGCTCAAACTGTCACTCAAGCTGCACTTTGATAAGTCATATGTCAAGGATAAAATGAACACTGGGCCTGACAACAGTGATGACAGTACATATGTGTCTGTCAGCGAATGTGAATCAGAAATCTAAAGAGATCTCTCTCTCAACCTTTCGCTTTGTATGTGATCTATACACACACACACACACACACACACACACACACACACACACACACAACACACACACACACACACACACACACACACACACACACACACACACACACAGAGGACAATGTGTGTGTGTGTGTGTGGTGCTTTCCTGTTCATCTCTTCCTTTGTATGTAGAGCCTAAATGCAAAGGCAGACCACTTGATTCATAGGAACTCCAGCATTAGAACATTGCATGTGGTTAGACGCGTCCAACCTCAGAATTGGATCCACGGAAATCTCTCTAATCCAAGTCAGCAACAGAATCAAAACAAGAAGCAGGATGGTTTCATGGTCAGTTCTGAACATTAAGGTTACCGGTTCTCCCACTGTGTTAGTTACAAACAAACACGTTCTCATAAAAGGTGTGGGATCACCCAAAAAATGAAAATTCTGTCATCATTTATTCATCCCTCATGTTGATCCAAATTTCTTTCTTGCTTTTCTTTCCTTTTGTGACTTTTCGTTCTTCTTTTTGGGTTCTTTCTTTTTTTCTTTCCTTTCTTTTTTCTCTTTTTCTTTCTTCCTTTTCTTCTCTTTCTATTTTTCTTTTTTTTCTTTCTTTCCCCCCTTTTTTTTCTTCGTTCTGTGCTTTTCTTTCTTTCTTTCTTCTATTTTGAAGAATACTTCCATGGTATTTTTTATTTCATACTATTTTTCCATAAAACGGTGTTTTTCAGGATTCAAGCTAGACATACTGGACTAAAAACCACATAATCCAAAACTTTAAATGTGAAATCTCATCCAGACTCTAATCTTCTAATATCTGTATATTTATTCACTCTGTATATTTTCCACATCACTGTGTATCTTCTTTCCATTCTCTATTCTTCTATTTGTTCTTCTTATATTGTGTAGTTATGTATGTCATGTTCGGTATATTCAGTCACATTGTCATCTACCATTATGCTGTTTGTGGCTTTTTTGGACTCCATCATCTATACTGTGACTTGAATGTCATGAGTGGATTTCAGTACGCACTGTGCCGCACCGTATATTAATACAAAGCATAATGTTCTTTCCTGTCTGGTCTTTTTAGTGTGTTTTCTTTACTGTGGGCTCTATTATTTGTGCTGTATAATGTTATACTTGTCAGGATCTGGATGTTCTTTGTGTTGGTGTAATTCATGAAAAATGCCAGTTTTAATTATTTTTTATTTTTATTTTTATTTTTTGAAAGTAACACTCTATTTAATTGGAGAAGTCTCATCAGGAAACATTAACTAAAATAGACCTTTAATGTGTCCCCTCTCTATTATTTTAATAGAGATATCAGATGAGTGTAGATGATGAGATTTTTTCATATTGTGTCCTGTAGCTGACGTCTTTTCAAGCTTATGAAAATAGTTTTTTTGAGAGGCAAAATTGTCAGTTTTCCAACACACTCTCAAACACACTAACATACCATTTTGGTTGTTTTCACAAATTGGTAGCTAATTTGTATGGAATTTATATGATGTTACTTTGTTTGTTTTTTGTGTGATCTGCTAACAGCCCACCGACAGTTATGTTTAAAGATGGGGTTTATGGGGGTGGTCCTTCATGCTTAATTTTTTTCTGAAAATCATAAGTTTCCATACAGTTTCATATGAATCACCACCTTGTGAAACGGATTTTTTCCTTTTCTCATGAGATTTGGGTTGCCAGTCGTTGCCAGTAATGCTGCTCTAGTTTAAACCTTTAATCATGATCACATGTTTAATTGGAAAGTGTAATGTCTGTTTTTAATTCAGGCTGATGCATTCTTTGTTATTCATCAGTTCTTTAACATAGATTAATTATGCATTCCTCTCTTGAAAAACCAATCTTCTTTTTTTTTTCATGAACATGTTATCCCTTACCAAAATAGTAGTATACCTTCAAGATTTATTTTATTAAGTATACTTAAGTAAAGTTCAAGTATATTTTAGACTTTTGTAAGTATAAGTCAAGTATACTTAAATGTCATTTTAAAGCCTATTTCTGAGAAGTACATAAAAAGTAAAACTAAAAGCATGCCGTTCCTATTTTTATGTTAAAAGAAGTATACTAATAGCACACTTGAATAACTTCTTTTTCGTAAGGGATCTCTTATTTTCAACATGAAGCCTGTTCCAATGGTATGTAGCATAAAGTATACCATCTTCTAAAATATCAGCATTTGTTCAAATTCAACTGTAAGACAACATCACAATATAGTGTGTATCTGGTTCTTTGTTAGCATAGCAATATGCTAATGTAAAACTCCCACCACTCCACCACTGTAAGCCGCGTCAAGTAGTGCTCTCCAAATGAGGAACTCTGGAGGTTTCATTTGGGTTAGGATAGTGTTTATGTATACAGTCTACTGGGTTTTGGAACAGAGCTTTAGTGACAGCAGCCAATATCAGCTATCTGTACCGCGGTAATCATCATCTTGCTATGGGTGCTGCGATGTGGAATCATTTTAGCCACATTCATAGCAAATTTGCTGGCTGTTAATAAATTGCTAACAACAGCATAAATTCACAAACGAGAGGGTCCTAATTCCTTTTTAATGTAGAGCAGCATTAAATTCATATTATGCAACAGTAACATACAATTAAAGGCATTTTTTTTCAGGCAGCCAAATCGTACTCAAGCAGAATCAATACCCAGTCATTGCATAATGCTTTACTGCTCTGCCTTCTGATATCATCATCAGTTTACCCAAGATTCTCTAGCTTTTCTTCAATCTTTTCTTCTCACCAAATTCAAAATACCGTAAATCTACAAAAGTAGAATGCAAAGCCAGGGATTTATTTAAGGCTACTTAATCTGACCTTATTTTTGTATAAAATACTACGGGGGTGTGTAATGTACCCCCGAGTGGAGCGCTGCCATCATCTGCACTAATCTTATGAGTTACACATGGCAAACCCCACGGGCAGAGGGACAGGGCCACACTGTGTTTGTGATGCGTTTCAGTCAGCTGCAGAGGGTAGATCCAATCAAAGTCTGTTTACTTAAGATCCATTTGCAATCTTACACCTCTTGACAGTAGCCTCTGTGCTCTGCTTTGAGATGTAACAGTGAGGACAAAAAAAAGACCCAAACTGCAGACAACTGATTCCTTTTAGCCTGCACAATAGCTATTTGTTAGGCTGACTGCTTTTGATCCATGGGGCATGTCAGTTTTGTATAGCTAATAAGACCTGTTCATCACCTCTATCAGTGGAGAATCAGCCTCAAAACTCACCAATTTTCACCTTAAGAACTTAAGGACAATGATTACACCCACAAATGTTTCACTCAGCTCATGATATCCATTAGTTTTGTCCGTAATCATAATCATCTGGGGCGTTTGTCTATTCTTATCCATTTTTGTTGACAGCAGAGAGGACAAGTCATCTAAGCTTCCGGGTTCGGTTTCATGGGCCTATGGATGAACTGAGTATCTCTGCGGATACTCTCTGAATGACTTTCCTCTGTGTAACTGTGTGGCTTAGCAACAACTGAAAGAATCCCTCTGTATTTAAGGAGGCCTTGTCTGTCTCTCTCTCTGCTTGTTCTGTGCTTGAGATCACTCTGATCAGGTCATGTTCAATTGGTTTCAGCAGATAAGAGTGTCCCAAATTGGGGTTCGAGACATGCATTGTAATTTCCTTAACGAGCTATGGAATGAACTGGAATAGCACTGAGGAGAATAGTCTCCTAAACTCACCTAGGTTAACATAAAATAAAAAAAGCAAAAAAGATACAGCATGAAGAAAGTTGGATCCAGTTAGTTATGAAGTCAGTAAAGTAATAATGAGAGAAAAAAAACATCAGTTAACTTTCAGCTTTTGTCAATACTTTATGGATTGCATTTTTGTATTTTATAAAAACACTAAAACAAATTAGGGTCTGTAAGACTTGTTGAATGCTTTTTTTGTTATTATTATTATCATTATTTTAATAATTGAAAGAAGTTTCATATGCTTATCAAGCCTGCATTTATTTGATCAAAAAATACAGTAAATCATCTGAATTAATATAACAATAAACTAATTAGTATTATAATAACCCTTTTTGTTATGGAAAAACATAATTTTTCAGGCCATTTTTTCATTGAACTGTTAGTAACCCTCTAACTGTCTATACCCTGAGTGTATAGTTCACATGTAGGTCCACTGTGTCATTCACCATGGAGACCGCCGAGCTCCTTAGGGCTCTGCTGAGCTCTGGAGGCTGGGGCAGGTGTCTCTCACTGGCCTCCCTGTGATAGGAATTGTTACAAGACTGTCTCCTAATGGTTGCTGTACCTCTCCTGGGACCCTGCTTCACAGCAGCAGTTTCCCCTGAACTGCAGAGAGTGATGGAGATGGAGGAAAGAAATCTGAAGTGGTGTGAAAACAAATGGGGAAGAAACAGAGTATGGGAAAAATACAAGGATCTTATCCATGCTGACTCAACAAATTATGCCATATCGTCCCCTTGGAATTATAAGGTTCTATCTGACATTTTTGTCAAAATTGAGTTATTCACATATTCTTATTCTGTGTCAACGTATTTACATTATGTGATAGATTTTTTACATTTTGTGTACATTATGGGACTTTTTATTTAAAAAACAATAAGGTTCTATCTACACAGTCGAATGGAACACAAAAATTTTGAAGCTCAATATCTCAAAACTACTCGGAATGCAGATAGAACCTTATAATTCCAAGGGGACGATATACCAAATTATACCAAATCTGCATTTGTGATCTGAGAAACAACAAACAACAAGCCTACTCTACTGCTAAAAACTCATGTTTGAATCATCATTGGCAAATTATTTAAATATAAAAAAACCATACTTACAGGCTGTGAGTCAGAAGCGCCAGACTGTCCTTGCAAAGTTTGAACTGCCCAACTTTATAGCAACAGCCGTTGTGCCACAGACACATTGGAGGCTACTGGTTCAGGAAACAGTCCTCATCCTCCATAAAATGCGCAGCACACATCTGAATATTTGGGTTGGACTGTTCTGGAACAGTGTTGCAGTACAACTTAACCACTGATTTCTTGTCGTGCCCTCTTTTGGAAGGCCAAACAAAGTAGTTTCGCTTTCACAACGAAACACACAGCGACTTCACAACATGGCAGTGGTGGCAACAGAGAGAATAAAAGTTACGCCTTCTTTCTTTGCGTGAACATTTGGGTGGCATTATGCAAATCTTCCCACATAGTGACATAGAGATGTGGGAGCGTGTTAGAACAAGCCGTTTTAGGGGGGGGGTGTGGTTGACTTTAACTTTTATAAAGAACATCTCTTTGGATTTGAGACTTTAGTCGTTTGCAACTTTACAGATCTTCTTTATGAACCAAGAGCTTGTAACACTCCAAAGAGAAAAGAAAAACTGAAATAGCATCATATGACCCCTTTAAAGAGGTAAAACAGACAACCCGGTAACTTGTAATACCAAGTTTAAGACATTGTTCAAAGAAGTACAAGCTAGAAAGAGAAGGAAATATATAAAGAGAAAGATTTTTTATTTATTTATTATTATTATTTTTTTCATATGATGAATTTAAGTAGTTTCAAAAGAGATGAGTTTTCAACTTTTGCTTGAAAATTGTCAGGAATTCAGCATTCTGGATAGGAGTTGGTAGATCATTCCACCAACCAGGAACGACTTTATTCAGCATTGTCTTCTCTTCCGGGTCTGTTGTGTGTGCGACTGCTGTGACAGTTGACATACGACACTGCTGACGTGCAGTGTTGGGAGTAACGGTGTTTAAGTATAACGGCGTTACTAACGGAGTTAATTTTTCAGTAACGGAGTAATCTAATTAATTACAGTACTTATCCCATCGTTGCAACGCCGTTATCTTTACTGAGAATGTAAAGTGTCGCGTTACTACAATTTGGTTGAATAAAGCGCGAGGTGTCATGTTTGGCTACACATCAGCTGCCTGGAGCGAGCAGGTGTGGGGATGATGACACCGTTGCAAATGCCATGATGATTGGCTGGGTGGGCGGTGCCCTGCTCACGCTGTCTCACTGCACGCTCTGACTACCACCTGACTAACACAAGACAGCATCAGCGACAATGGCGATGAGCCGGGGAAATTCAAAGGTAGCGTTCTCGAACTGGAAGTACCGGCACTACTTCTCGATCGCTTTGGTGCATTTCTCAAATCAGAAATGAAATTCTCAAAACTACTTGTACAACCTCCACATCATCTAGTCATTATACACGTCATAAAAGCAGTTTATCATTCTTTTGAACAAGTTGCGATTGCTTTTGTACATTCATGCATTTGATTATGCACATTTATCTGTATTATACATTATCAGTTGCTAATGTCATGTTGCTCAAAATGTATTATATAGTTTTCTGTGCAGTAGTCTTACCCCTCAAAACATCTAGTCTTTAGTTCATCGTATAAGTCATTAAATGCAAAATGGTTCGTCTAGTTGTCATAAACTGCCAAGCACATTTTTTTTTTTTACACATTATTATTAGACTTTGTGTAAATTTGGCATGAATTGTGCAAGTGAATCTTGACTAATGAAGAGAATGTAGATCAAGCAATGATAAACCATATCTCTGAAATAGCTCAAAGGTTCATCTCATGAATCTTCAGTTGGAAAGCATCTACTGTATTGACAGAGGACAACACAAGAGTTACAAAATATGACAATGGATTTTTTTTTTTTTTTTTTTCATCTTTGTGCCCATATTTCTTTTTCCTTTTCTATACCACAATGGCATTGTAAAGTTTTTTTTTTTGGTCAGACCACTAGTAAAAGTGTAACTGGGAATTCTATCCAGTGTCTTTCAATCAATATCCCACATACAGTAATGTGTAAATTTGTCCTTTTGAAATGGATATATGTCATACATAAGAATATGGCATACTGTTCATGTTGTCATGTTGTCAAATGTTGCCATAGTTTACATCAGTACATCAGTTATATTGACAACATGACGAAGCATTTTGACTATCTTGTTTGTGAACAATGACACAAGGACTTTCCATTCTGATGGCACTGATATGTTCATTGGCATAAATACTTGCTTTTGAGAGATGAACTAAAGATTTTGAGTAATTTACAGGCTTTTGCAGGTAATCTATTTTGTGGTGCTGTTTGTACGAATTGTTTTGAGAAGCGACTGAGATTAAAGGCAAGAATGTTTCTGTAACATGCACGCTATGCCCAGAAAAAAAGACTTTATCCATGTCTGCCTTAATTTTGCACTTGAATTTTATTTTCAATATTTATTTTTTATGTTTTTATTTCTATGCATATCATATGGCAGGCTGCAATCTATTGAGTTCAAATAAATACCAAATGTTCTAAAATACTGTATATAGTGTTTTTATTCTTCAATCAGTTAATAAAAACATCTTTGATATTAAAGATGTTATAGAACGTAATAGCGTTATAGAACATAAAAAAATAACGTCACAGTTACTTTGCTGAGTAACTAATTACTTTTACAATGTGGTAACCTGAGTTACTAACTCAATTACTTTTTGGGAGACGTAATTTGTAACTGTAACTAATTACTTTTTTAAAGTAAGATGACCAACACTGCTGACGTGTTATCTTTGTTATTGGGCGCACCAGAAAACACGTCAGCAGCGTCATCAACAGCGTCGTGAACACGCTCACAAACAAACCCGGAAGAGAAGACAATGCTGAATAAAGTCGTCATTTTTGTTATTTTTGGACCAAAATGTATTTTCGATGCTTCAACAAATTCTAACTGACTCTCTGATGTCACATGGACCACTATGATGATGTTTTTATTACCTTTCTGAACATGGGACATATAACCGGTACATACATTTTCAATGGAGGGACAGAAAGCTCTCGGAGTAAATCTAAAATATCTTAAACTGTGTTCCGAAGATGAACGGAGGTCTTACGGGTTTAGAACAACATGAGAGTGAGTCATTAATGACATAATTTGAATTTTTCGGTGAACTAACCCTTTAAGATGAAATTGCTTCAGTCCATTCAAGTGAATCAATTAGACTGATTTAGATAGATTCACAAATTGTATTGACCATTTCATTGAAAGAATGGCTACAATAATCATTGGATTAGAAATCCAATATCACGTCAATCTCATTCATTACCTCAAAGTCTAGAAATTGAACTATTGAGTTGTTAGGATCAGGGCAGGCCAGGAGCTGGAAAATTACTGAGATCACTTTTCTGATCAGTCACCAATGTGCACCAGAGCAAACCACTTAAAAGACAAGTAATTGGAGAAGCATGTACAATATAACAACACAATTAGTCCTCTCAGTACAGCAGCCTTTTGTTGGTGGGTCCAGATACATTATTCTTTCCCTATTGTGTCTGATATCACCCAATACCCTAAACCCTGTTTAATCAGTGCTAGTTTTCCTATTGATTCCTGATCATCCATCTACTTACCAGCACTTAATGGTCTGTAACGATGAGTGCATGCAGCCATGTGCTTTTTTTAGCATCCATGCACCTGGCGGCACTGGCAAATATTAGCAAATCCCCTGGAGGGATCTGGCTTGTGTTTTTCCATGTCACTCATATGTCTCCCACCTCAAGCCAGGGGAGCGGCCGGTCACGTCATCGCCAATGAAGGGCTAATGCGAGACCGAGAGCAGGCCCCTAGGGCCAAATATTAAGGTCTTAGACACACCACCCGAATCTGGTGAACGCAATGTGATTGAAAAGATTGATTCCTGCGTCAACGCTCAATCCTGCTTCCGTTAATGCAGCTCGTAATGGAGGTGCTCAGTTCAGTGGCCCCCGGACCAGCAGATACAAAAGTGCTCCATTACAGTCACCTGCTCTTGAGCCAGTGTTTAATGCTAGCAGGTGAATGGCTAGTCTGGAGAAAGATGATAACCCTCTTAAGCCAATTATGACAAAGCAACCATGGTCCTGAGTCATCACTGAACCCATGTTGGAGTTCCACTAAGATAAAAAAAAAAAAAAAAAAAGGTAACATGGTATGACCGTATTGGTTTGAACATGGTACCATGGTGGTCTATAAAGTACCTTGGAATCATTCAGCACTGTGTTATATGGGTGTTTCTATAGCTATGGGTGCTTTGGCACTGTGGAATTCTTTTTATAAAATAAACTCACAAAAAACACTTTCCCACACTCGCATTAGTTTGGGGTCCAACGGTATATATACTGTATGTACATGCTTCAATGGGATATGACAGTTTTCATCTCATGAAAAATTTACACCACATCTCAATTTTTGTATTGTCAGTAGTAGAATTTGGCAGATGGATGGACACGTGGTGGTGGAAATAACGAACCACTGGAACCATTATTGAAGTAAAAAATCTTTAGTCTTAAATAATTTTCAATTTACTGTAACTATAAATTTCAATACAATTGGACAGAATTACAGCTTGATCGAAATTGGTTTTTTTCTTTTTTCTTTTTTTTTTTTTTTTTTTTTTTTTTTTTCTTTTTTTTCAGTGTTTTTATTGTTATTAACAAAAACTAAAACTATCCAAAATCATTTCCCATAATTGAAAATAAAGCTGGAATAAAAATATTAGATGAAAAAATTCTTAACTGAATAGAGTTTAAATACTACATTGACTACTAACTGAAATAAAATAAATTAAGGCTAATAGAAATGGAAGAAAAAAACTAAAAAAAAAAAAACTTAAAAGCTAAATCAAAATATTAATAAATGCTATAATAGTATTGAAATAATACTAAAATAATTCACTGATTTGAGCTGGGGCCTAATAAAATAAAATCTCTGTTCACCAAGTGATATTAGTAATTATTATTTGTTTTTTTTCTTGTTATATGTTTACATTTCTTGATTAAATATTTCTATTCTGTCTCTATTTTTTAAAAACATTTCGACTGCTACACCAGCTTATAACCTTTTAAATAATTAAATAAATTTACAATTATTTATTTTCACTGTTTGTTTGGATTGGTTTTAATCTCTATGAGGATTTTTCATAGTTTGTATTACAATCAAATGCACACACAAAATGCTTTTGATACTGTAAATAGCAAAAATAAATGATGAAGGTATGGTAATAAGTTTTAAAAGAAGAAGCTCATAAAATGCATAGAAATGGCTGAAGTTGAAGAAACACCCATATATCTGATACCATTGGCATTTTTTCTAAGGTCTCGTTTTCAGACCAGACTCAGACTGCTTATGAAGTCCACATATTTGCTATTCTTTCAAGTGGTATGAGAAAAATGGGGGTGAGTGTTAAAAATCAAGCAAGATGAGCTCCACATGGCTCTTTATCTTTCCCTTGCAAAGAACGTATTTTCCTTTGATCTGATATTCAAGTGCTGTTCCCTTCGCTCTCTCTTCCCTCTCTGTCCTGTCCCTCCCCCACTCACACATGGTTAGTTTTTTCTTTACATATCTCACGCCTTTCCTTTCCCTCCCTCATTTTCTCTGGTCTTCATGTTGCCAGGGTTCACCAGCTGCAGAGTACGGTTCTGATAAAGACAGCCTGCTGAGCTGTAAAGAAGCGCCCATGGTCCCTGCTGCTCACACTCAGCTTTTGAAGCGAGTGCCGCTCTGCCATCCCTTCTGTGCGCAGAAGCCCAAAATACCAGACAAAATGGTGTAACATTTAAAACACAAAACGGGGGAAAGGTGGGGGCAACCGCGCTGTCATCTCTCTCTCCCTCTCTCATGCTTTCCTGCATTTCCCTCCCTCTGTGTTTAACTGTTACTTGCGTTTATATAATGTCCTCCCACAGTTTATGGAATGCTATTTGGGAAATGCAACTATTGGGTGATTTCTGCATTGAGTCTGCAAATCTTGCCATGAGAACATTATGTGTGAAAACAGGGTGCTTCTTTGCTGCTTTTGACTCAACCTTAACAAACATTTAGATGCGTTCAGCTTGGAAATGGTTGAACCAAATGATGTAAATATACAGCAGTAATGACACTTTATTTAAATCACTTGGACTGGATTATTTACCTATGACCCCATTTGCACCATTAAAGAAGAACTGAAAGTTCTGTAATTTACTCATATTGTTTCAAACCTGCACAATTTCCTTCTGTTTAACGCTAAAGATTTTTTGAAGAATGTTCGTAACCAAACCATTTTGGTGACCATTGAATTTCAAAATACAGTGTGAACTAAGTTACAAAGGTTTGGAACAGCATTAGGGTGAGTAAATGATGACAGAATTGTTATTTTTGAATATGAACTAGCCCTGGTGTGCTTGAATTCAAGCTTTTTTAGTAGGTGAACATTATAGCTGTGCTAGTCTATGCTGGTCTTTTTTGCAGAGGTGTTTGTATGTGTGTTGGAATAACTTGTGTCTTCTGTGTCTGTTTTGAGGTGGTGGTGGTGGGGGCATAGGAATGTGCTATTGTGGAGGACAGGCACATGCATTTTTTGACGTTCAGATTTTTCTGTTTATTTACCAGGATCTACTTGGCACAGTCTTGCTCAGAGCAATTTGACTGAAGTTTTTTGGGTTAAGGAAAGCTGGTTTCATGCTTTGATGGAGTTGGATGCCTCCCAAAAAATGATTTAGTCCTGATTTAAGTAGAAAGAGAGATAAAAAAGAAGGCCTATGTTGTATACATTTGATAAAAAAGTAGTAACACTTTTAACTATATATTTATTTAAAATAACACTTTTCTATTTAAATATGTTTTCAGCAGCTATTTCTCCAGTCTTCAGTGTCACATGGTCTGTCAGAAATCATTCAAATATGTGGATTTGGTGCTCAAGAAACATTTCTTGTTGAAACATTTCATGTTGAAAGCAGTTGTGCTGCTTAATGTTTTTGTAGAAACCACAATACTCTTATTTTTCCAGAATTATTTGATGAATAGAAAGTTCAAAAGAACGGCATTGAAATCAAAATCATGTAATATTATAAGTCTTTACTGTCCCAATTTAATGCATTCAATATTTTGTCCCATTTTCCAAAGAACAAGACTCCACATGTTTGTGTGTGTATCTCTGCTAATGTTGAATCTTGTCAGCATTTATTAGTAAAATAGCATGGACTAAAAGCTACAAAAACGTGATCTCAGATCAGTTTGAACACGCAGTTCACTCATACTGTATCTTATGAACGTGTTCCCGTTCTTTTCTTCTCCAGCTGATCGCATGTAGGGTTTGTAGAAAACCAACAGAGAAGCATCTCTGGTCATTTGACAGCTGGCATCCCTATTCCTCTTCAAAAGCCTCATGTTGACATGACCTGTGCATGACAGTGCTTTCTCAAGTGCTAGAGGCTGTGTCATCTTACAGGCTGTGCGATAAAAAAGGGGCCGATGAATAACACTAGCTCTAACTGATGGCTTAAACTGCTTGTCCTTCTAGATACCCATGACAGCTTCAAAATGGCACTGTCTCATCCATAGCAAAATTGCTGTGTGACAAGGAGACATTGATTCTGATGGTGGCCTTGTCAAAAGATGGTTTAAAGTCTGTGTTGATACTCAGTATAACATGCTTTTTGCTAAAAAATAATTTTTTCATGAAATCAAATATGCAATGATGTCTCAACAGAAGAAGTAGCTGATGCTTGCAGTCTTTACTGTAGTCTTCAGGAATCACTATAGTTTTTCCAGTCCTCAGTATTCGAGGGCGGGTTAATGAGAGAGTGCCTCTTTCATCTCCGGTTTCAAGACATGATGAAAGTCTAGTACAGCCAAAACACCATTATCTAGATACATACTCATTCCCGACCTTATGCTGGTAACCAGCTGGGTCTGTTCTTAAAGGGATAGTTCACCCAAAAAGAAAAATTCTGTTATAATTTACCCATGATGATCCTTTTTCTTCTTATTGTTATTTTTTGGAGTGTGAACTATCCCTTTAGAGATGACTGGAAAACTTCAATTGTTCCTGAACAGCCAGTTTTTCCCGAAGGATGTTTGACCACAGCAATGTAACAAATGAAGGCACACAGAAGATTTTCCGGAGGCAGCACTGTTCATTTATTCCATTGCTATGGTTACAAGTTGCTCCTCCTCCTCATGTGACCGCTTACACTAGAGCATACCGTTAGCATGTCTGGAGGACTTTTCATGTATATGACAGTAAACACTGACCTAGTTCAGCTCATTATCAGGTTATGTAAGTCCAAAGGTGAGAAGATGGAAGGGTAAGCAGCAGGTGGTCTCGAGATGTCTTAATGTTCAGTCCTGTATGTTGGATGCCAGTGCTTGGTCCAGAGGCTGGGAAATCACTTCCTTTTGTTCTCCCAGAAGGCTGAACAGAGGGGATTAACTGGCTCAGGACTGTTGAGGTCTAAAGCTGGTTACTTCTGTCTTCGGTCACTGTCATCCCCCTGAGATATTCTTGGTTCGATCATTGTCATCTCTGCAAGCTAGCCTATAGTGAAACACTCTGGGGCATAGCTGTGTGTACACTGGAAAACACTGTGCTTAGAGGAATTACAATATCTTGTTTTGGGGAATCACATCAGTTTTGTGTCATAAAAGCTGATGGTTACTTTATTTAATTTTGTTTTTCTGTGTTGTGCCATGTTGTATATGTTATGTTATGTTATGTTATGTTATGTTATGTTATGTTATGTTACATTGTTATGTTGTTATGTTATTTAATTTCATTTCATAAGGTGGGAAATCAGCATGTGTGTATCTGAAAAACCTTTTCCTCTTCCTATTTTCCACAGACTGTATTATCAGAAAACTAGTTTTTAGCTTTGATAATGCCTATTGCAATAAATCAAGGGACAAACATTATTTTCAGATTAAAATATATGTTATTAATACCTTGTTTTATTTGGCTTTTTTGTACACTTTTGTAGCTAATGTACTAATGATGAACCTGGGAAAACAAAATAAGTAAATAAATAAATAAAAAATTGTATACCACATGAATGGGGCAAGACAATTTTCAGATACATGGCAAATAAAATAAAAATAAAATAAAAATAAATAATAATAATTATAATAAAAATTGCAAAACAATAAAATTCTTATTTCTTATAGGTTAAAAATAGGTTCGATTATGGAAATGGTGTCTTTCTTGGGAATTCTTGAATATTTTTATTTCATTATTTTTTAGCTAATGCACTAACGATTAAACTGAGGGAACAAAATTAGATAAATAAATAATAAAATAAATAAATATGAATGAAATGAATGAATGAATGAATGAATAAGAAGTGATATGCCTAATGTATATGATGAGATTTTTCAGATGGCAAATACATACACACATTCATACACAATAAATAAATGCCAAAATTAATATGGATTAAAACTAATAATTCATATGGTTTAAAAATTGGTCATATTACAGAATGATGCCTTTCGTGGAGATTATTTTTATTTTATTTTATTTTATTATTTTTTATTTTTATTTATATTTATTTTTTTATTTAAACTGAGGTCATGGTTGTCACCCTATTTTAAAAATGTCCCAATACTGGAATTGATGAAATCCATTTGCTATACATAACTATTGTTGACAAAGAGTTGACCACAGGCTAACAGAGTTTAGCTAGCTTAAACAAAAGCCAAAGCTAGGCCTTCCTAAACACTAACACATTATTTATTACAACCAGTCTCTCACTGGGGCTTGGTGCACTTGCTTTATTGTCCCCTAATTTTTTGCCAGAAGACAATTAATCAATCACTTAATCTTGTAGTGTTATAAACCCTATTTTATGCTTCAGTGACACGAGGAGATAAAAATTTCACTGATGTTAAAATAGTTACAGAATGCAAGAAGTACAAAATGTATTAATTAATACAAACAATCACTAACCCCTTAAGCCTAGTCCCAGACTAAAATGCATGTCTGGGCTTTTTTAAGTGAAGGGTGAAAGAAACTTGCACTGGGGACATATCTTAAAATATATCAGTTCCATTGATTTGTCTATCAGGTGCTATTGATAACATTGCCCTAATGTAAGCCCTGTCGGTAAAAACCAGGCCAAGTTTTCCTCTAACTAACTGAAACCAGTGAAAATCTCAGTGGGGGGTCCAATACCTAATATGTTCCAAATCCATACTGGCTGCATTTGTGTCATGTGGTTCAGCTTTTTTGCTAGAAAAAACTCCCCAATATCTTTCATTAACATTCTTGTGAGCCTTGTCAGATTGTGTTTAGTAAAGACACAGCGCAACATTTGCATTCAAAGTTCGGTCCTGAAAACAGTGGGAAAAATGACTGGGGATCCACTATTTGTAAACAGTGACCTTTGTCTTTGTGCTTGCACATATTTGTCTTCACAGGCATTGCAAGAATTCCTGAAACTTTCCATTGCCGTCTTTGATAAATGGACATGCGCCAATGGAGATTTTGAAAATGTGCTTGTTTCACCTGCAAAGACAGTAGCTAATGATGATGAAGCTGGAATGGAATGAGAGGACTCCATCCCTCCATCAGTGCCTGTTTTTTCACCTCACAATGAAACAAATGGCCCAGGACTCCTTCATCATGGCTCTCTGTCATTCCTCATTTCCTGTTTGGCACCTGCTCTCCTCTTTGTACTGGTCTGAGGATGCGAGGTTCATTTATTCTCTGCTCATTGCATTCTTCTCTCCCTGATTCAGTACATTGCCTCACTAATGCGCATATATTCTCCATTTATTCTGGTCCCGTCTCCGTTCGGCTGCTGTTATCAGCCTTGTTTATTTGGTGCACAGTAATCTGCTGCTGCTTTTCCATCCCACTAGTTTCTCTGCTGTGGCCTTTCTCTCAATGACTCATATCTTTGTAGAGGAGGGCAGCGCATTTGGGAGCGTGCTCCGCCACACAAGGCTCAAATGAAAATGGCTCTCTTTATCAGTGTGCACACTTATTCTCGCTCTGTCTGATGAGGCGCCTGTGGTGGACCCCTCGACCCGTCCCTCAGTCCTAATGCTATCAAAAATTATCGTTGAGCACGAACAAAATGATTGAACTTTCTTTATCTCATTTTACACAGTATATGTCTTCCCATACAAGGGCTGAAACATCTTCCTGGAGGTAAATGTTATTGCTCAGAGGTTGGTGTATCATAACTCGGATGTTTACAACATGACCCAAGCAAGTTCAAGGCTATAAAGCAACAATGTTAAAAGCTAGTTTTTTCCCATTAGTTTTTTTTCCTTTCCAAACTACAAAAGATATACGTTAAGGTATGGTCAGATATATTCTGATTGGCTGTAACTGTCACATTACACAACAGTGTTGTGTTCTGTTTAGGACAGTCATATTACTTACTGCTGGAAACTATGTACCTGGTTAAAAATGTAGTATCTAGAGTTCTTATTATGTTTCATATACTGTAGGGGAAATATCAATGGATACAATTTGGATGCAATGAGACAATTTTGGAAAGAAAGAATGTGTATAAAGTTATGAAGGATGCACTGATATTACAGCTCTAGTCAATACAATAAACCAATAATTATTTTCATGTTACAGTATGACTGCAGACAACGCTGATACAACAAACAAAATCAATAACAATTATGATAATCACGTTAAATTTAAATTTAGTATCTTGACAAATCTAAGCACAATGTGAATTAGGCATTGGTTAACGATCTCTTCTGAAAGTCTGAAGAAATCCAATTAGAAAATTCTGGGGCTGTACTCAAGAGAATTAAATAAATTACATTAAGTCTCCATTTAATCTTATTGCTTTCTAGGAAGAAACAATTGAGGTGAAGATGATCTCTTTGTGTTACCTTTACCTTGTTCATTTTTGTTGTATCCGCTTAACATCCTGTCATGTTTTCTTCCACTGTCTTCTCTGAATGTCCTTGTGTCCTCTGTTCCCTGTTCTCCTTAATCATCTGTGTCAGATGTTCTGTCAGTGAACTCATTGCACTATTGATTTTCTGTACCTCAGCAGTTAGTACTACACTGTACACACTCCTCATAAATATTCATCCTCATGCTTTCAGCATGGTCCAGACAGGCCTCCACATCCTCTTAGCCAATTAGCCGACAACTATTGGCCGAAATGAGAGAGTCTCTAAGAAACATGTAGATTGAGAGGAATTTACAGTATGGAGAATGCCAAATCATGACTTTGACTGCTCTAACAAGAGATGATGCATCTGTGAAAGAGGAAAAATAAACTACAGCACAGGTCAAAGCTATTGATTGAATGACAGGAGCTGTGTGGTTGTTCATTACTCTTCCTGTTGTGTTTCATTCAATCAGGACTGGTGCAACGTTCCATGAATTATTTGTTGATTGGCACTTTTCTTTTTGGGAATTCCGAGAGTGACAGGCCATGATTACGTGGAGAATTATATTTGTTATTTTCATCAGAAATTGAGAACATTAAGGATTAGCTTAGCTTCATGCTTAGCTAATAGGCATAATGTCTGACACACTCAAATCCCCAGTGACGAAGAGGTTCTCTGTTGACAAAACACACCAGCCTGTCACATGGCACATTTAAATAAAATAGACACATCAAAGTATGACATTAACAATCTCATAAAATATGGCAGAGACATCTCTGTATTTACATTGTTTTTGTGTACATTCGCAGGGGGAGTTGTGGCCTAACGGTTAGAGTTGGACTCATAACCCTAAGTTTGGCTTTTAGTTCGAGTCCTTGTACCAGCAGGGATTGTCGTGCATAGGGGGAGTGAATGTACAGCACTCTCTCCCACCTTCAATACCACGACTGAGGTGCCCTTGAGCAAGGCCCCCAACTGCTCCCTGGGTGCAGCAGCAAATGGCTGTCCACTGCTCTGGGTGTGTGTTGTTCACTGCTGTGTGTGTGCATTTTGGATGTGTGCACCTAATTCTGAGTATGGGTCACTATACTTGGCCACATGTCACTTTCACTTTTTCACTTTTCTTCACTACATGGACCCACTACATAGTAATAATGTGTCACCCCTATACCCAAAATTCCCCTCTGGTGTTGCTTTTACTTAAAAGTTCAGCACACAACCTTGTCACTCCTTACCAATCAATTAAAATTACACACACAACATGTTCATGTTTTAACTCGATAAAACACAGGAGCTTACCTTCCCTCAACCCAATTACGAGACCAATATTATACATCATGCCACGTCTGGGGATTTGGAGAATGATATTACTTAGTCTACCAGCTCACGCCACAGGGTTTTAAATTACATTCCACCTGTCACCTGTTTTCCTGGAGCTGAGGGCCACAAAGTGAGGGCAAACAAAGTGGCATGAACCAGCAGGCAGCCAGGGAACAGGCCTAACAATAGAGGAAAAGGGCACCACTCTTGGTTTCCATACACGTGCTCTTTGTGAGCTGTTTGTTGTGTGTTTTGGACAGGCAGGATGTATATTTACAATTTATTTATTTTCGGAAAATCTGTCTCAGTAGTAGGCTACCTCACTTCAGGACTCTGAAGTCTCATTCAATTTCAGGACACTGTTTATGTTGTTTTATTTGCTTGTGTGATTTTATTTTATTTAACTTTACTTTAATTTACTCTCTGGTCTTGCTTTCAGCACTCACTTCTCTTATGTTTTTTTATAATCTCTGGCTTTGCGTAACTGAATTGCCCAACTTTTTAACTCCACTCCAATCAGCACTCATTTGACTCTCAAACCCCTCATACGTGCATACTCACACCATTCTCATTCTGAACCACCTGTTCTTCTTAACAAACCTATGTCTAAAAAATAGAAATTAATGGAAAAAAGATGTTTGTTTTACCATTCTGATGTTAATGTTACTTACTAAAAGGCAGGATATCAAGGTATGCTCAAATCAGATTTTTTATACAGTATACAGTAACTCAAGCAGTACTATAGTTCCAAAAAAAATACAATAAAACAAAATAAACTACAGCCCATTGTGCATATTTTGTTTGCATGATACTAGTGTCAGTAAATCACTTAGTAATAGGTCTGTCTGTATTCAAAGTTAAAGAATATTGTGCAATTGTGAACCTGGTAATTAAGGCATATGGACTGATATTCACAAAGCAAACGTCACACAAGGACATAAAGAGCTAATCAATGAACGCACTTGGGGTCTTTGTAGTGGAGTAAATCCATCATAATTACCTTTGTAATGCAAAACTAGAGCTTCCTCCAATTTTCTTCAGTTTATGCTAACTTCAATTGTTTTACAACAAGATTTATATTTTGTCATTACAACACCCAAAATGTCTCTTGAGGCAACATATGGCTTTGAAAATGTAGCTTTGCCATCACAAGGATAAAATAAAAACATAATGTGTTCATATATATTCATGAAGTAAAAAAAGTTATTTTAAGTTAAGTTTGATTATATATAGCCTTGGTAGAATAGACTTCCTTTCAAAAAACCAAAAAAATATTACAGACCCGTATCAACTTTTCAATGGTATGCTCATGGAGGCAGTGGTGCTGGTCCATGATGAGAGCAGATTTTTAAACGGAGAGGACATGAGATCTGCCACTCATCAAAGCATATAATGACCCGTGATTGTCCCTGTATCCATGTCAATGGGCAGCTCGCAGTGCAGCCTCTCCACTAAATCATTTTAATTAAGAACCTTTTACAAAATCAAATGCCTGGGAAGGGGAAAGGGCTCGGGTGACGGGTCCTTTTCTCTTTCGCACACATTTCATGAATGATAAGTGCAGGTGTTTCAAGAGGGTCTACCAATGTGCCCCTCACATTATGTCATGAGAGCTGATTTTTCTATCTGGAATACATGAAAGGTGTTCTCACCGCATGTCTGTGTCTTTATCAAGCCATTCTGCATTTCGTTATTCGTTCCCCCAAGGTAAAGAACAGTGTCTTATTCCCACAATGGCAAGCGTCGGTTACATGGGGTGATTAATTCAACTGGCTGACACACATAAAGGTTAGATATTTAGTCACTGTCTGTTCTCGAGTGTAAATCTGACGGTGAAGGGATATTTTATTGTTGATATATTATTGCATGTTCAGACATACCTTACAGAATTTAAAACCCTGACAATAATACAAAGGGGAACTGACGTTTTGTGTCTGCTTCATCATAGTCAGACACCATAACTATAATGAAAAAATATATTTTCATTGTTTTTTTTTTTTAAATTTCTACTAAATGTACTTTAAATTTATGAGGAAACTTTCAGAACTGAATGCTTTTTTCCGCAATCCAAAAAAGCACATTAAAATAAGGTAAGTTATTTATTTCTGATAAATTATGCAGATTAATTTGCATTTGCAGGTGTAATATCAACTATATAGGACCTATTAGCGCAATCGCAGCCCAAGTGTGAGTGTAGCAAAAGCACTGGTTCATATGTGACACGAGGGTATTTGCATAAAAAGTTTTACAGGTATAGCAGAACAAACCAACCATTAATTGTGAGGGGTTAGTCCATAATTCAGTTTTGCAGGACCTTTTTATGTTAAGCACCACAAAAAAAACCAACATTGTTGAAACAGGATATTTTATTGTTGAGATGACTTTGAGCTTGTTTCTTTCTCTATATAAATTGCAAGAGTTTCATTTTTTTTCTTTACATTTTTTAAAATTACATTTCAAGTTACTGTAAAAAATGTAATGTTTTTGTATGTTACTATACTGAATGTTCTTTGTCTAGTTTACAAGATTGTATGCTCAGTACATTCAGATATTGAAAGTACTAACCAAATGTGTTGCCTGACATTTTGGGGTCATTAACCAAACAGAAAACTTGACTGTGACTTAAATGCCAGGGACATTTGTGCAAGGATGGGCTAGGACTTTTTTTATTGTTCATCTAAAACAAAAGCAGCTTGAGAGAGTGGACTATTATCTAAAAATACATATGTGTGTATTTTTTATTTGTTCTTTAAATGGATAGCTTCCCCAAAAAATGAAAATAGTATAAAAAAAAAAAATATATTATATATATATATTATTTACCCTCATGCTCTGTGACCAGACCTGTATGAGTTTATTTTCTTTCTTTGTGTGGAACACATAAAAATATAAAAAAATAATAAAATAAAAAATTAGTGGACCCATACCTTTAGGCACATATCTAAACACTATCTTATTGTGTTCTAGAGGTTCAAAAACTAGGTTTTGCATACTTTCAAAGTTATTTTACTTCATATAAAATTTAGGGCTGTCAAATGATTAATCACGATTAATCACATCCAAAAATAAAAGTTTTGTTACATAATATATGTATGTGTACAGGGTATATTTTATTATGTATATATAATACAGCACACATAAATGATATATTTAGAACAATATTTACATGTATATATCATTTATATATTTATATTCGTTATATTTTATATTATATATAAATATATTTAATATCTAAAATAACATATTCTTCTTAAAATATTACATGCATGTGGGTGTGTATTTTATATATACATAATAAATATACACAGTATACACACATACTACTATGTAAACAAAACTTTTATTTTGGATGTGATTAATCGTGATTAATCATTTGACAGCACCTAATAAAATTGACTTTACTGTGATTTCACTGGTAGGCGCGGCTCACTCAAGGGATCCTTCCTCTGATTGGCTCTTTATGGCAGTTCCATTTCTCATGCAATTTCAAGGGTTGTTCATTTTGGTGTGGAGTTTCCATATTCCGTGTCTCTTTACAACCTCTTATCTCTCTCTCACTCTCTGCCTCTAACCACTAAAGCTCAATAATGTTCACCCTTGTGCTCTTAATTAATTTATGTCATATAAAAACAATATGCCTCTGAAATCCTTTGCTTTGATCCCAGTCACATCAGGGATTAAGTATGCCCTATTTTTATGCGTTAATGAAACAAATCCAATCACTGAGTCGCAGTGTTAATCAAACATTTTGATTTAACAGCTTTTTGAGCGGTGTCTCTTAATACATGGATAGAATATAAATGCCTATATTGTCAGGTGTCTTGTGGGGTGTGAAATGGAGAGATAATCTGAATTTATCTTGCTATTAGATATTATATCTAATATATATCAAAGAATAGATATTGTATCTACTATATATTAAATTTTATAGATGCTGGAGGACAACCATTAATTTCACACTGTCATTTATGACACTGACCGCTCTGATCAAAGTGGCTATGAGAGAGAGAGAGAGAGAGAGATGAGAGTGAGTCCGAGAGAGATTTTGAGGACAGGAGAGAAACTTTGGTGACCCAAGTATGTGAGTGCAGTCTTATCTGACAAGGAATTAACAATACAGAGCTCAAGGACAGCAACGGTACCGTGGCTGCCTCCTTCGTGTGCCATGACAAGTTAATGATTAACAACACAGTTTTAGTGCTTTGCGGACGTTCTAATGACCAATTAATACAGTATTAGAGGGTTTAGAAGGTGGTTTTACTGGGTGGTCTGTGTCTGTTATGTGTATGTGTGGTGTAATTAGATTTGAAGGAAGGATTTTAAATCAAACATATAAACCTTTCAGTGGTGTGGTGCAGTCCAGTTCAACAGGTTTTTTACAAGTTCTGCTTCTAATTTCTCTTCCTTTGTAAGATTATTGCACTGAGATATTGGGTTCATAGGGGGGAACCACGATCCAGTAAAATCAGGCTTTGATCCAGTTGCTGGGTGGTAGTCAGAATAAGCTGTTCCAAACTAAGGGTACTTTAGTCAGTGGAAGCCTGCTCAAAAGACCAGCTGCATTCAATGGTAGTCCAAGGTTTGCACTGATTAGTCCAGGTTTCTTGCTGCATGACCAGGATATCCACACAGTTTACCTGCATTGTTCTGTCAATATACTGTATGTATTCAAAATATCTTTTGAATTTTCAGTTCCATAATCAGTCATTAACAATATTTGGTATACATGTTCACACAGACACCATTTAAGTAAGGCCCTTTATTCTGAAAAATGTTTTTTCCCTACACCCAAGGAGTACAAACTATGGAATACCACGGCATTTTTAATCATTAATCAAATCTTTCATTTATATTTGTGGCCTTAGCACAAGAAGGTGAGAGATGAATTGCACACATTGTCACCAATGTGAATTTCAGACTGCTTTCATTTCATTCGATTTGATTTATGTATTTTTTTTATGCTCTTCCTTACTAAAAAAACATGTCCTTGACCTTTACAGCCACAGCTGCCTGGAGGTTTAGTATTTGTGCTCGTGCCACTTCAGATATGTGCAGATGTAAATAATTATGACAAATATAATAGTAAGATATGATAAGTAACTACACATGGATATTCAAATAAGGGTTTTTTTAAATGCTTTGCAATGCATAATTAGAATATGAGCAATCTGATTATGTTTGTGCATGCAAATCTGGGTCAACTCATTTCCTTCATTATACTGACATATTGGTGCATTGATGCACAAAATTATGTTTGTTGATGTGCATTACCATTTTTAAGAGCATTTTCATTTTAGTTTCTGCCTTTTTATGAATTCTGTTTCATTCATCAGGATTTAACACAGGATCAAATCCATGGAATTTTAACATTAAATCTAATTTTAGGACATTGCAAATAATGTTTGTATTTCAGTCCAGAGAATTTGTTGTATTTATAGAAAAAATATCTATACATCCCCGAACAAGATGACTTTAAGTAAAGGTTTAGGTAAATTTAATATTGATATTGCATATTTCTAGAGATTATATCGTTGAATATGAAAGTATGTACTTCCACCCTTGCGAAAAATATATCTATTGTCTTAGTTTAAGCATACTTCTCAAATCTACTTGTAATTTTTATTGGTTTAAAAAACATTGTTAGTTGGTTAAGAAAAAGTAACGTTTAATTAACTGTATGTTAATTCAAAAAAGACTGTTTTTAAAGAGAATGAGATATTTTTTATAAAACAAGCATTAAAACATTTTTTCAAAGGCCAAAATCTGGTTTATTTTTTAAATTTTGCCAGTATTTTTCCAAAGCAACAACATTGAAAAGAGAAACAGTTTGATGATTTGGACCATTCATTAGGAGACTACACAAGAAAACTGACTCATGATCGCACACTTTATGCAGAACACCTCAGAATAAAACTGAAAGGAAAAAAGTACCCATGAGCTAACTGATATATCAGTATTGTTTTCATGCAATTGTAGCTATTTATTTCCAGGTCTTAAAAAAATGGTGAGCGCTGTTCAGAGAGGTGAAAGAGATTGGGTACAGGCTATGGAAAGTATAATAATAAAAAAGATTTATGAGCGGGACAATTTGGTTTTTGTGTGAAAGGGCAACACAAGACAGGTGTTGCATTAGCACCCATTAAGTTGATGCTCACCATTAGATGCCAGCATTTGGAGCTTTTTTTTTGACATTACTGAGTGTTAAAATAACATTTTTAGGGAAGGTTATATTACTTAGGTTGCTTAAATAGCCAACATGGCGTTATTGGAATTTATTGGAACATGTTGTGTTACCTACATATTTGCAAAACTCCATAAAACATACCTATACTTATACAATTTCCTTTCCAGTGTGAAATGAAGAGTTTTGGTATTTTTAAAACACCAAAAAACTATATTCTTTTGCATGCAGATGTAATTAGTTAATAAAGAGTTTTTTGTATGGTTTTGTAAAACTCAAAAACACTTTTTCTCCAATATGTTTGACTTTTCTAACAGAGTAAACTTGCTTAGTAGCTCACCTGGTACAGCACTGCACTTTGATGATGCAGGACCACGTCTATTACGAGTCCCCTGGACACGAGTCATGACATCGATTAAAGAATGGTTAAAACTGAGTTTTAAAATGGCATGTTTTTGCTTTGTAGTAAATGCATTTTTAGTTTTCATTATTTTTGCATTTTTACTGTTTGTTGGTTAAGTTTAGCATAGGCGCTAGTGTAGGTGTATGTTAATTTAGTATTTTCATTTTTATTTCTTTTTGTTATATGTTTTTGAACAAGCCGTTAAAAGAGATTTTAAATATGGGCATCTGAATGTAAGTTGATTTGTAGTATGCTATTCGTTATTTATTGCCAAAATTAATCAGGCACACTCGACCTGACCTCTGTCTCAGCAACTGATTTGTCACATAGTTTTTAACTGTATTGTGGTCAGTGTAATCAGTAGCTTGATATAGTGGTCATTGCCTTTTTGTCGTCTTTATGCAATTAAGACTTTCTGTATTTTACATTCGGTCTCAACTCCGTTGTCGTTTTTTTGCTCAACGGTCAAGGTTTTGATTTTACCAAGTCAAGGTTCATTTTTCCCTCATTCTCCCACCAGCAACCTGCACTCGCAACAAGAAGAAGAAACCCATTTTGGAGATTGGAGGCTTTATTGCCTGTCTGTAGTTTTGTGTTGCTTCTTTCAGTGTGAACACAACACCGGTAATTATTTTTCGGTTTTACTACGGACAACACCTTTGTCATGTTCATCACATCAGGTTAATTCTTTTAACAATCACACCGTATAATGAACCTGCAAAGAATAGTGCCCCATGATGAAGTGTATAATATCACGTCTTTGTTAATCTTAGTTCCCTTTTTCATATTTTAGTCGGTTTTTAGAGTATTTGTGCTAGTTTATCTAGAGCTCAACCAAAAAAATATAAAAAAAGTGTGAATCTTGATCTAAGATCAGGCTTTTGCAGCATTTCACCCCCTACGACGTCAGTTGTAGACACAACCAACATCAGAACTGATGGTTAAAATTAGGATGGGTACATGAAGGTACGTATTAGTACTACATTTTTTTTGTGTTGTAATTTCATAACACTAAGGGCTTGTTAAGGCTTGCCGCAGGTCAGAAATAATCTCAGAAAATGGCTTGTAAGATAAATATTATGGTAAGCTCATTAAAGGACAGGATTTATATTTAGATATTTTTTATGGGTCCTTTTATAACATCCTTATTTTCATAAGTAAAAAGCTTTTAAAGTATTTTAAAAAGTCTGTTTTTAAAAATTAAATAAATAATATATATTAGTTTTTATGGTAGTATTTTTTTGTATGTGTTACATTAGATTGTACCGCTTTGTCCACAACAATACACTGATGAAACCATTGATAAAAATTATATTTAATTGAAAATATTCACCATTGTTAAGGTGTGCATCTCTGTGTAGTTGCACGGAGAGAGACAGTTGTGTAGTGCATGTCTCAGAGACAGCCTTGTACCTGTTTCTTTCAGGCCCCACCCTTTTCCTCTCACCATGGCAACCAAGAAAAAAACAGAAGGTGGTACCTGTCGCCGTGGCAACATGGCCTGGTATCTCCAAGCCACAAGCTGACTGGAACAGAGAGCAGAAATTAACAGAGAAAGTGTGATAAGCTGCCAACAAACAGCGACATTAAACACTCAATGCAAGTGGGTGTCTGTGTGTGCAACATGTGGGGATGCGAGATACTCAGGGGGGCACAAACACACAGCGGCACTTACACACACTGTTAAGTACCAGCAATCGCTTATGTGTAAAGTGAAATGTACACTTTTTTGAAATATATACCTCAGTTGAAAACTTCAGTTGTCGTCTCTAAGCAGTGCTTTCAGCCGCAATGATTCAGATTCATATTAAAGTGCATTAAGTTTCCATTTTAAGCTGCTTGAGGTGAATGGAGCTTAACATACGGCTAATGTTGATTTATGTGCCTTGTGTCTGAATAACCCACTGTCCGGTGTGTGCAGACGGGACGTTTGTTCTATACCGGCTGGGACCTGTGTAGATGTTTTTACTAGTTCTGGAATCCCTGATCTGTTGAGAAAGGAACGCTATGTTATTTTCAGCTGTGTATCTTTTAGGAATGTGAGTCTTAGAAAAAAACTATTTTTTCTAAGTCAAAATTATCTGATCTTAAAATAGAATTTTCCCTCCAACCTCATTGGCAGGGGCCGGATTACACACAAAACATTCTTAAGAAAAAAAGCTTTCTTAACTTTGCCAGGTTTCTTCTTGTTTATAACTTAAGAAAAAGTTAAAGGTAATATTTTATTTTTAGTTTGTCCAACAAATTCCTATTAAGTATGCTCTTATCTTTTTTATTAAGATTGTTCTTTAAAGCCGAAACAGATAAGATATGCATTGCAAAATTCTTGAAAAGAAATCCTTCTTAAAAATCATCGTGTTAAAAAAATAACTTCTTAAAGTAGGCATAGCCCCCAGATTGTCTTAAATCCCTAATAGTAAGAATGAGGTTATTTCAAAATAACTTGTTTATTTAAGCATTACAATAATGCTTAGCTACATAGTAACCATAGTAGAAATATTGTGAAGGGATGTTGCATGAGTTACCGGAAATGTTCACTTGGAAACGAGAGCACAAAAACATCAGCACATAAAAAATCGAATGAAAACAGTGAAACAGAGTTTTTTCATGAATCCAGCCCTGGGAGTGACGTGGTCTCGCTGTGGACTTTTGCCAAGTAAACAAAGTACATGTTTCCAGGTAGATTCTCACATCTGTTGTTGATCGAACCTTGGATCGAACATTGAAATTGGTCAACAAAATACCAGGGACTTAACCCCGTCACCTACGCCTAAAACTTAAGCCTACCCATAATTTATTCCTTAAAATCAGTTGGAAATGGGATAGCGAGGATTAACAAGGGTGTAGAAGCACCTAAACCACTGATTGTAAGCCTAAAACAGATAATTTCCTGAAAAGCTTATATCTCACTTCTGATTGGTATGATTGGAATGTTTGTTCCAGGATCAACAAGGATGTTTGATCGCAGGAACATGTTGTGTACATTGGTGGAATCACGCTCACGCCTGGGTGAACACAAACCCTCAGATATTATCCACCATCGACTTTCCCCAAACCCTTTTAAATAAATTAGGTTTCAGAATGATCTGATTGTTTTCTGCTTTTTCCTAAATACCACCAAATGATGTGCTGTCATCTCCAGTCCTCATATTGGTTCATATTTTAATGCATTTGATTGATGGCATTTCACATTGTTATTCTTGTAGTGACTGACAAATCTTTGCTAATTGACTTAAGAACTTTGATGTTACACAAGGTCTGAATTTCATCTTAAAAATAGGCCTCTTTTATACTAGTTGCATACAGCTACTTGTTGGCCAATGGGCGGGATGTTTGCAATTTTGACACAGGATACTTTTTGTTTAGTGTTATCATCCAATTATGATCTATGGGGAATGATCATATTGTGTATATAGCCGTTACACCTATTGGAGATACCAAAACTGATTTAATTAACTTGTTCTTTACACCGTCATCCTGACGCAGCCTTTATTCCAGTCTTACGTGTAAACATGTATTATTCAGAAATCATTCTGAATATGATGATTTTGCCCATGTCATTTTATTTCAAAGAATCCTACAATACAACATGAGGTAAATAGCAGTCATGCTGAATTTAATGACATCCCTTAACATCACCGCAAATAAACTGATATCTTTGTGAAACTTTAATGAGCTAAAGTTGGATAATGATAACATATATTTTATTTATATAATTTTTTTCCTATGGTTACATAACCATTTTTGAGCCCGTATAATACCTGGAAAATATTGTTCAAACCAATATCAAATATAACAAAAAACAACCCAAGCAAGCAGGCCGGAGGGATTTGTCACCTCGGTGTGCAATCATACCTCTAATCCCTCAATTCTTGAGGGTTATTAAACAGTGATTCAGCAGTTGACAACTCATTTATGTGACATACTTTTCTAAACAATTACTTTCAGAAGGCTGGAATATGATGCTTTTGTCTCGAATCTACAAATTAGGTTGTGCTTAATATGTTATAATAAACAGATATTATAGCTTTACTGTTTAAAATAACAACGTGTCAGGTAATATTGAAATCTATGTAGATATACCTGAAAATCTTGTGTGTGCACATGTACTGAGGGGGGCGCGGTAGAATATGTGGTTTTGTGACAACTGAGAGAGGAAAAAATGCATGAATATGGTTGTTTATCTGCTTTCATTGCATATATGAAATAATTTTTCCCAAATTTCTTGGTATGTTAACAGGTTGGCCTGCCATGATTTGTAAGCAATTCTGCTGTTTTATGTGTATATTTGCAGAGGAAGCATCCTAGTGCATGTTCATACACACACACACACATGCTGAAAAATGAAGACTTTCTCCCACACAGTCCTCTCTAGTGTTTCCTTTCATCTCCCAATCACATCCTCAATCATCCTGCCAAGGCCTTGTCATTCCATACTGGCGTTCCCTGTCAAAACGTGTGTCATTCTTAAGTTTTCACCCAACATGCATCTGCCAGACATAGTCTTCCCCATCCTCAAGAGCACGACGAAACTGGCAACACCACATTGAGAGCAGAAAAGATGCCGCTGAACATTTCCTGTCATGCTGCCCCACTGTGAGTCAACATTCTGCCCTTAAAGAATGCACTATCGACCACTCAACATGGCACAGAGTCTGTAGCTAATTTCTAGTTGTTGCCACTCGTGCATTTGACGTGAAGTGTTGAACATGACTTACAAGATTGTTCTTTCGTGACCCAGTTGAAATGGCATGCAGAGGACCACTGTTGAGATTAAATCAATATTGTTCACACAGATAGCACCTTAATAAGCCACATTTAGAGCAACACACCTGGCAAATCCACCCAGACCACATCACTCCCAGTATTGTGTCGGCAGTGTTTGTGCAGGAAAGCGACTCATTCATTTTCTTTCAGGAATAATCTAAAAATCAAGTTCATTCACGAAACAAAAGAGGTCTCTGTGCAAATAGACACATGCAAAGTTAGATTGCAAGAAAAAAAGCAGATTATCCATCTTTGGAGAGCCATTACTCAACTTCTACCATACTCTCTGGAAGCACACGATCGTGCCGTTCGTTATCAGACAAGAAGAGCGGCAAACAAAAGGGATTGATGGTGAAGATAACGGTTTTGGCGCTGCATGTTTTCTTAGGCATGTTCACAGTTATGTCTGTTCTTATACATTATATCTTTTGGTGTTTCCCTTAATCTGCATTTCTGTTTTATTTAGAGCTGCTCTCGCTTGCGGTCCCAGATGAGAGAGGACACATTGAAATGGTTTCCCCTACTCAATCAAAATACAACAAACCAGATTTTTTGGCTTAATTGAATGTGTATATAACTAAGTTGAATGCTCTAAGGTCTTTGTGTGCCATACTGAATCTAAGTGTTTGTCTCCTGTTATTTGCGGAGGAGTGTTTGTCGGTCTGTCTCCCTCTCAAGAGCCTCTTTCATTTTTTTTAGCTTTCACACTCTCCCTACTGTCTCAAACATTTTTCAGTTCACGCTCACTACCACCACTAGCCACTAGCTACACTTGGCTTCTTCCAGGAAAATGAGCACTCCTACCCAATCCTGGGCTCGTTATACATTCAGTTCACAAACTGCATCTTCTCTTTAAGGGCCTGATGTTTAACATCATGATCATGAAATCCCGTGATTGCCAAAAGTTTTGTGTTTGTTATGCATAAACATATTCAGGCTAACAAAACAACAATCTGGTTTAAAAAAAGGTAATGTATAAGGTTATCTTTTGTTAACAACATATGTTAGTCACATAAGATTTTACATATTTGTATCTGTTACCATTAACAACAATATCAATATGATTACAAAAACAACAATGTTAAAAAATGATATAGCTTATTGATTCATTTTAGCTAATGCATTTGATCTAAACATTAACAAACGAGAGCCTAGTATGTAGTGGTGTCGTGTAAAGGAAACAACTGGGTAATTAATACATTTTAACTACATCACTATCTTAGAAACAAATCTTTACATTTCTTCTGTTTTGGGTAATGCATATCTGTAAACATCTGTATGATTGAGACATGATCAATGCTTGCCATACAAATATGTGGTCTTCTACCATCATTTTGTAGCATCATATTTATGACCAATAACACGCTTTTAGCATTATGCTTATCATTCCAGAACCAATAGCAATGAATTAGAGTAGATGCATCTGATGTAATCTGTAATGTGTGTTATTTAATTAGAAATGACGGGGTCTGGTGTTATTGTTAAGCTGATAGTAGATAATGGGACAATGAAATAATTCAAACTACTCAGATGTTCTTTTTTACGCATCTGGTTTATAACTCGATTGTGCAGGTGGTTAAATTGGGAAATTAAGACTGAAGGGTCAAACTGTTTAGTGATATTAGTGACCACTGAATGTTGTTTGTACTGGCGGTGAGCTAATTACGACATTTCTGAATAATGAAGGTCTTTACTGTCCTGTTGCTTTAAGGATGGGCAGAATTGAGTTCCATTTGTAGTTAAATCATTAGTCCAGTATGATGTATTAATGATCTGTTCTCTCTCACACAGCAACCGTGGTACTTACATGCTCATCCTTTAACACAAGAGGTGGTTATTCTCTTCTCATATGTGTGTCACTCACAATACTCACAGACTGTGGCTTTTCTCTCTCTCTCTATCTCTCTCTCCTTCACTGATGTCAGTGTGGGTGTGTGATTTCTGTTTTAGTGTCTGTTTGTATCTAGTGCCAGCTCTCCACTGCTCTCTCTCACATTTCTAGGCTATAATCAGCAAGTGTGTGTGGGGGCCGTCCCCAGAGTTCTCCCAGGGCTCTAGGGGCCAGTGACAGAGCATTTGTTGTTTTAGAAGAAAGTAAGGAAGGACTATGAAGAGAGAGACCCTGTGCATTCGAGCTTGGTCAATATGTTGCCAAAGTGCCACTGTCACTACAATTGCCTGCTGTCGCCTTTTACTTTTTTTTCGCTATGCTCTGTTCTTTAGAAAGAGCTCGGACGATGGGGAAAAACACATTTTGGCAAAACAACAAGTGTCTCTATGTCCTTTTTGTTTTCTGTTGTTATAGTGCATCAGCGTTTTGATGTAATGTGCAAAAAACATATATATAGAAGTCCATGACTTACACCTTGCCTAAACTATCAGAATTTGGCAACACTACACAAAAACTCCATTCATGTTTACGGTCTTGCCCTTGGCACAAAAAGATTTGTTCAAAGACACTTTGATTCTCAGACTGGAGTCGAGCTTGAGCCGGAAGGCACACACTACAATGGCACCTGAAGGAGAACAACACAATGACATTTTGGGTTTAAAACACCAAACACAACAGCAAACAACTTTCTTGCGTTCGGTTTTTTCAGTTATTGTTCTCTGAAATGTGCCTAAAAATTAAAGCAGAAGTCTCTTACGCTTCATCAATGATGCATTTTATTTGAGCAAAAATAAAAAATAGAAATGGATGGGAGGAATTATTACCAATTTAAAATAACTTTACATTTTTTTAAGTGATATTTGGAAAACTGATACTATTCCTGTGATTTCTAAAGCTCAGTTTTCAGCAGCCATGGCTTCAGTTGTCACATGGAGATTCAGACATCATTCTAATATGCTTGATTCAGAGCTCTAAGAAAACATTTTCTTATTAAAATATCGTTGTATTTAATATTTTTCAGGTCTAGAAAAAAAAAAAAAGAGAAAAAAAAAAAACCGTGTACCAAATCAGCACCCTGACCGCAGTGGAAACCAAGCTAGGGCTACCATTAGAGAAACATATCTCTATGCAATTATTCTAACAGTTCCCAACAAGCCTTGCTACTGCTTCAAAATGAGTTGTTGTGTCCTGCAAGACAGTTGTTGAGTGTTCCACATTTTTCCACGACGATTCTCCCTGGCAACATGCAGTGAAGATATAAGACTTCTTGTGAAGCTTGAAAGCATTTGCAAATATTTCAGGCTGTTGGTTGATATTTTAAAACTGTGTTTTTCAGACGGGTTTTGTTACACATTGCACGCCACTCATGTGTTGCTTTATATAACAATAGAAACAAGCCCCATATCACCAGGACTACGATCATCACAAACGACAGCATAATAAACTATAGGGGTAAAGGCAAATTATACACCACCTCGTATCTCCAGATAGTGATGTGTACGAAAGAAAACCCATGTCTGGCTGGAAAACACCACGCCACTGTCGAAAATGCTTCATGCCAATTCACGGAGATGGGGGGAAACAAAAACATGATTTTTGCCAAATAAATGCGTAAATGACAAACAATATAAGGTTTACCGATTGTGTCGGAGGGCAGTAATATGCATGTGTGTGAAAACATTTGGAGTAATTCAGTTGCTACACATAAAATGTGTAGCTATTCTTCACAGGCGGGCATAAACTGCAAGCTGTGACTTATTCGTTTGCTGGCATGAGACATGGTGTGGAACATGTAATCAACCGTTAATCTGCAATTTACAGTCTCTTCTCCAAAGTCCACATTCCATACTGACAAGGTTAGGAGATGGAAGTATTCACCTGTGTAATTACTAATTATGCAAAAATCCATCATTCAAAAGTGCCATGTATATCTCGTGTATGAGTAGATTATGTGCACATACTGCTCAAAAGGATGCTGGTGTGTTGTGTGTGTGCCTATTTTCATCGTTACTGTGTATGTATATATCTTAGCTCTCAACCGTCCCCATAAGGATAGGAAAACCTAAAATCAGCACAGTCAACAAGGTACCCACAAGCGAAAACAGATTAATAAAACATATAATTAATGTCTTAATGAAAATTGTAAAACTGCAGCAAAGATTTCCGTGAGGATTAAGATATAGAAGATTTAAATTTGCTTGAAATCAAAAAACATATCTGTCAATTGGAAAAAGTCCCCACCAAGATATCAAGCTTTGTGGGTGCGTGCTGCGTTAAGTAAAGACTGATCGTATTCATTACAAGAGTCATTTGAGAGAGACTTCAGAGATCTGTATCTGTTCTATTAGAGCCCTGCTTTGATCCTTCAAACAACAAGTTAGCACACTCGGAATGGACTAGAGGTGTTGTTCTGAAAAAAACTATACCTGAAGCCCTTGAAGTGACTGACACAGTATTACTACCACTCATAGTTGCACTCAGTAGTAAGATTTCTGAAGGATTGTGTGACACTGCCGGACAGAAAAAAAACAGCTACTGCAAAAGTTCAACTTTGCCATCACAGAGTAAATTATATTCGATACGATATATATTAAAATAGAAAATAATGTATGTTTAAATTCGAAATAATACTTTCACAATATCACTGTTTTATAGTAAGTGACGGGGTATAGTCAGTGGCAATCTTAACATGGTGAATTATCTATCCTATTACAAACATAAATCAGTTACATAATTGCTGACATCACCCACTGCAATGCTTGTACATGCATACCTGAGCACCATCATGAAGGCTGGTTGATGTCAATTAGATGTGTGTGCTAAGGGCAGCAGGTTGTAGGAAGTTTTGGACGCTTCCTAGTCACACTTGGTAAAAACAGTAGCAGACCATGAGTAGTGGTAAGCACGCTGTGAATCTGAGTGCCAGCTGTTCTTGCAAGTTGCTTGTTCTGACTGAGCAGATTCTATTTAGGATCTGTACTTGCTAGATCTTGTGAGACTGGGGAAAGACCTGTTGGACAGAGCAGTTGCAAGCCTGATACGACACACTAAAAACTATTGCATCAGGTTTTCAGAGGGCAAAGTAAAAATACTTTTCATTTACAATTTACGACCTATGGAAAGAAAATGCTTTGGATTCCACCTGGAGGCAGTAATATGGCAGGTACTCAGGTGATATTGCTGAAAGTACTGGTAATCTCTCTTTCTTTTTCCTGTCAATTAACTGTATACATATAGCCACATGACAGGTAATTATAGAGTAAAAACCTGTCCTTTGCTCAACCAGAAATATTCAAGAGCACTGCTGACAGTTCGGAGATGGCAGTGTTGAAATGGTCAAACATGTACTTCAACTCGTACAGGCCAGCCTCCCAAAATATGTGGGTTTGTCTAAAATTAAAATAAACTGTGACTTGTAGTTGTATATCAATAAAGCGTCTGAGTACAGTCCAATGCGACCTTTTAATAATCATACATACTAAACAGAAAACCGGACAAGTGGGAGTGATGGAAACTGATGGGCTTAAAATACATGGGGAACGTACGTCAGGGAGGAAACAGAACAGGTGTGGGAAACACTAATCAATCAAAAACACATGAGACACTAAATTGACGAGGAAACGGGGCAAAGACAAGGAAAAACAGACAGTCAACAATTAAAGCACAAAACCAAAACAAGGCTAATCAAATCTGACAATAGCTCAGTCTGGCCATGTAGTTGTAGTTTACTAAACTCCACACACCATTCGGGGTAGTTGGGGTCGCGAGATCTATGAGACCTTTTTACTTTACATAACAGCAGAACTGAAGGTGATAACAAATTGATATTACTGTAGTAATTCAAAATCAGGAGCTACATACACAGCTGAATTTGATTCCATAACAAAGATTACACGTTTTGATTTTTTTGCAATGCGACTTCATGAAAGTATAGCCAGTGTTGTGATAAAGCAATTTACTTGTCGTCAAGCAGTGTAACTCATTGTTTGTTGCATGACCAGTAACTAATGTACACATGCCTTGAGTTATCTTTGGCATTGGAAGAACAGCAGGATGGTGAAAAGTTATAGCCTGTCTATTTGTAAATACTATATATTTCTATATTTAATGTTGTCACATTTATAAAGTCACAAAAATCACAAAAAAAAAAAAAAAATGTCACAAAAATCAGACATGGAATAAAGACTAACTATGTTACATTACTGGCACAACGATGACAGGTGTCTGGCAAACAACCTGATGTGTCTAAAATCTGGCATTCACAACAGAGGTTAGTGCATGCCAATTGCAGACATACATATAAACCCGCAATACGGTCTGCAGAAAGATTTCCTGAGATTTCTGTTTAGTCGAAGCTGTTTGAGATGTGGAAGTTTCACAAATGCATTACATTTGCTTAACGAACAGTAATGGGAAATCATTAACCTTTAGAAAGCAGGTACTTATATTAAAATATATTCATTTAGCATTGCGTTGCAGTAATCTGGAGCGACTGCAGTTCTATATTTTTAATTGTCTCTATATAAAAGGGCTTGAATTTTAGTTCCAAAAGGACTTTATCCAAGTTCTTATGACTGACACACCACTTTACGCTTTACACTTTACGCAATATTCTTTTCTCAGTTCTTTTGATAGTACATCACTGATTGCATCTCAGTGCTGCTCTAGATACAGCAGAGCTGGACTCTTTAGTATGAGTTTTTAGTATGTGGTTGTTGTATAGCCTTCAGCTCTCCTGCTGCTTCATTTAGCTCAACCAAACTCTAAGATGTCATAATCAATCAAACATCCCTTTTCTTCCTACAACCTTCTAGTTATTCAAGCCTGTCTGTTCCTCTACTCCCATTCTTAAATTATATTACACAGTGTTTGAATGGTAATATATTGTGATATACTGTTAAATCATGAGTGGAATATTGCTTTTATTCTCTAAGTTTTATAAACAAGACTGTAATATTAAGTACCTTCTGTTTCAGACACAATATTCCCAGATGCAGCGAAAATAGCTCTAAACGCAACTGATATATTTTTGATCAAATCAGAATGATTCAAATGACGTGCAAACTCGCGGAGTAGGTACTTCTTTGAATAAGTACGTTAATTGTGGTGATTGTTGTATGTATGAATGTAATCCCAGACAGTCATAATGTGTCATATTGCACCTCACTGCCATCAAAAAAACACTAACTCCCGTGCCTCATGGATATTTATGTGCTTTTTGGTATGTTGGTTCAGTTGTTTCCATGCATTTTTTTCATAAATTTAGATTACATTTTAATACAGACGTTGTTTTGATCGCTGATTTGTTTTAAAAATGCTCAGATACATATACAAATTAGTGTGTATACACATTTTAGTTATGCAGACCCATTGTTTTTGTATGGTTTTTTTTAAGCCTGTTTGGAAACACAGGGGGTGTCCCTCAATATAACCCAACACACATATAGCAATTGGGTGAGTGGACAAATCGGTTTATACCCATCTCAGTTGAATCCAGTTCCAAATCTGAAACTGGAGACTTGGAGCTCTGGCTACCATGCACTTGCTTACCTCTGTACCTGATGCAACACCCAAACACATAACTCACACACAGACCGCACTCTAGAAACCATGAATATAGTTCATTATTTATGGGAAAGTCACTATTGGAGGGGTCTTGTTTATTTGATTCATCACGGGTTCCTTTTTTTGTGGTTTCCCTTAAGCCCTGTAGCAAGTATATCTGCTTAGCAGAGGCTGTTTACATGAAGCATTTCCAAGATCTGAGATCTCTTCATACTTATCTGTTCTGACTTCTCTTGTACTGAGTATCCAGAAACAACTCATTCAACTTTATTCTTCAGGCGATGGAGTTTCAACTAATGCGAATGCAAATTGCTCTATATTTTAAATACTAATTCATTCTCCTTCAAAGTATAAATAAATGAAATCTGCTCAAGCATTACATTATTTCGAGTCACCAAGAATGACAAAATAGTCCCTAACATTCCTGTATCATCAGTTTGACATAAATAAACAAGTTATTGGTAAATCCTGATTTGGTACATTACTGCTGTTTATAAATGCACTAGAATGATCTTACCCCTTGATATACATGACTTCCATAACAGTCCTTTTTATGAAGCTCACTATAAAGCAGCTGCAATAGTGCACAATTTTAGTCTTTAAAGACTTCCTCAGTCACATCAGATCATGAATTGAGGCTTCATACTAGCTTCATGTCAGTTATGCCTTCTTTAAAAAGCGTTTATCAGCACTGCATGCTTGGTTTGATTATATGAAAGAATGTGACCTGGTGGCATTTAACTATGAACAATTACAATCACAAACTATATTTTCAATATTTCTAGAATTTAGCAGACACATTTATTCAAACAGCTTTAAGTGAATTCAAGATACACACTTTATCCACATGCATTCCATGGGAACTGAACCCAAGACTTTATGTTTCTAAGAGTCCATGGCATGTTCAGGAGCTCATTACTGAAGAAAAGTGTGCACACATAACACACATACTGGCAAAATAAGTAAACCTTGAATCACTGTAAAGTCACTTTATGGTCAAAAACTGTCTGTCAAATGCATAAATGAACTCTTCTCGTGAAGAAGCAGTTCAGTACATTCTGTGAAATTCTTGCCCATTTTACTTGCAACCTGTCATACAGATTAATGCAAACTTTCATCATGTAAGGGTCGGGACTCCCCAGTCTAGTTGCTGTTCAAAAATGAAATTTTATATAATCTTGTTAATACCTGCTAAAAGTTGCTTGATGCCCAAGCATATAGCCCCCAGGCCAAGCCTCTAGTTGTATACACTGTAGAGCTAGCTTTTGAGTTGTGTTGTCAATGTAAAGCTTTTCATCTAAAATTCAAGGGGAAATTAAATGGATTTTTTAAAATGAACAAAGTCTACAAGGGAGAAAAGCCACAGGCAGGTAGCGGAGATAAAGTAATCATTAAAATGAGTCTATGTGAAACCATAAAGAGCAAGCAGCAGTAACTGCTAGCTGTTATGCTAATGCTTCTGTAAGAGCAATTAACATGTTACATTGTCAGCTTAACTTTTATTCCATTGTTTATGGGAAACAAGAGCAAAATATAGAAAGATATTAGGGGCCTGTTTACAACACAGAAAAATTTGTCATTTATTTTTATCTTATATATTTGTTTTTTTATATAGTTAACTGAGCTAAACATATGCTGGAAAATAGGCGTACAAAATATATTATAAAATAAACGCATAAAACTGTATTTAAAAACAAAAAAATTGGCCTATTGACATGAAGTGTTTGAGTTTGTTTGAAATCTCAAATTTTGTACATCATTGCAAATATATAAGGAACTTCAGGAAAAATCTCCATTTGCACTCCACATAATCTCAAAAAAGAAAAAATAAATGACACATTACAGAGATCTCACTGGGATTGTCTTTCTGTGGCTGAGGCACACCAATTATATTTTTAATTTGTAAAGCAACTCATTAAGTAAATAAACCTTGGTAATATATCTTGTCCAGCCATAAAAGAACATTCATTAGAGCTTTACTCACCATGTGTTTGAAGCATAATTGAAAAGTTACTGTATGTACAGTATGCACTTCATAGTTCAGATTAGTGGGTGCAGTGTCAAGTACATACACATTGAAAAACATATGTAGGAAATAAAATAAGAAAGAGAAAAAAGAGAGACAGTAAACCGATCAGAAGTATTGTCAAAACATTAATTCCAGCCTCTCTTCTATTACTTGTGTCAGTTTTCCCCATCTGTTGTGTCACATATCTCTCTATTCAGTCGCAGAGAGATTTGCAGACCACCGTCTGAGCTGAGGGGACCTACATTAATCACCCTCATCTTGTATTTTACGATTGGTAATGTTTCATCACATCAACAGCAGGTATCATTTACTAAGACTCATATGGAAGTGGTTGTTAGTGGGATTCGCCTCATTCATTACAGAGTAATGAGAATAAACAGGAAGTTTTGCAGCCATGTAGGAAAAGAAGTCAGTTTTAGCTAAGAAAGCATAGAGAAAACATGAGTCAGTCACATATACTGACTACAACAATGCAGGCGAAACACTGCTCATGTACATAACACATCACAAATAGACACATTTCAATATTTTAAATAGTTATATCTACTGTGATACCAGCCTGAATGATTTTTTCCCCTTTGTTTGTACTGACAGTCAGTGACTGCTACCCACCAACTAATAAGTAAATGTGAACATAAAAAATAATAATAAAAGACCTGCAAAAAACAAACAAAAAAAGGCAATGAAACATCTGGAAACAAATACTGAAGAAGTTGAAGAACTGAAGAACTGAATGGAACATATATATCTATGCACGAATATATATATATTTTATATATTTATTTTTTACTTTTTACGTACAAATACAGAACAAATATATTTAAAAGTATTATTCTTTTGGATTCTTTGCCATAATGTAATAATAATAAAAAATAAATAAATAAAGTAAAACAAAGTCCTTGTTGGGACATATATGCTACCATCACTTTTCTCCATCCTTTTTTTCACACCGTCTTTTTTCTTGAAAACTGTTCTGCTGACTTCTTCGTGCTGTTGTCTTAAGGATGTGATTAGAAGCATCTCTCTCCCGCTCCATCCACTCACTGCTCCATTTTAAATACCACTTTCATGGATAAATATGCTCCCATTCACAACCCTGTGAAATATTAAACACATAGAGAGAGGGGGAGAGGGTGCGCCCACCAGCCGATGGATCAATATTGCACCTCAGCTCGAAGCAATAAATATTCAGTTGGTGAGAATATGAGTAGTGATCTTCGTATAGCCCTAAGATATGATTTTAATGACTGCTGATTAATAAAGGCAGTGCATTCCATTCTCTTTGTGATGCATGATGTGCCATTTTTAATCTTTCGTTTCTCTCTTTTGATGATGAAAAGAGCCATGCTTCAGAATACATGCAGTCTGAAGTCAATGCGTGTTGAGCTTGTACTGACTTTACAAGTGAAACGGTGTGGAATAATGCTGGGCTTTAGATTCAGTGCTTGTTCTTGTTTTCGTCATTCCCAACGCATACGTTCAGATCTGAATCAATGTTATTTTGACTCTTCTTGCCCTTTTTTCTGCTGTTAAAAAAAAGAATCTTGCGAATTGCGCAAAATGAATTTTGATTTATAACACTGCAGCCTGCACATCTAATGAAATGAACAAGGATGATAAACTGAATGTCATCCAAGTTAGGAAACGGTTGGAAAAACGTTATGCAAAGTAATTCAGTATTGTTTTTGTAATTTTTTTAACTACGCAGGGGCCATTAAAATTATTCCAAAGACTTGTATAAATTGCACTAATAATAATAATGAAACAGAAACATGAACAATTCTCAAGAATACATTTTTAATTTTTAAAAGGTACCTTAAAGCATTGTTGAGAGGGGTTTGTGAATTGTTCAGGCCTCAAGTGAGTCTGGGGTGAGTGTGATAACAGAGCTGGCGAAAATATGGATTGCACAAGGGATTTTTGTTTATTTCTGTCATGTTATTTTTTGTTTCATTGCATTTTAAAAATTTTTGAACAACTGCTGTGTAGTCAATCCAACTCTTTTATTCTGAGCTTTTGTTGAATATACTGAACGTTGAAACTCAAATAAACTTTGTTGCATTTCTTATGAGCAGGCTTTTATCTCTTTCTCTTGTTTGTTTTTCTCTCACAGACAGTAACTTTGTGCTGGGGAAATGCGCAGGGTCCAGTCTCTGTATCCCATGCGTGTATTGTTCTGATGGTTTCTGTGAACTCACTGGCTATGCCCGTGCAGAACTGATGCCAGAAGAGCTGTGCGTGCCATTTCCTGTATGGGCCGGAGACCAGTGATAGGCTGATGGCACAGATCCAGGGTGCACTGGATGAAAGGCGGGAGTTTAAGAACAGAGCGGGTCTTCTACAAAAAGGAGGTAGGAGTCCCATCGTTAATTAAATGCCTTTGTCTCCTGCAATAAAAGCAAATGACTATGGATTCATCCCATTTCCCATAATATCTGTCCTAAAAGTAGTTTGCAAAATCAGGATTAGTCCATCCAAAAACTTAGTACATGGGATATAGCATGCCAAAAATACCTGAATGTTATGGCTTTTTTCCCCCATAAACGTGTTATTTGTATATAATTTTAAAATATAAAATATAATTTAAATATTAAAAATCGATTAATAATAAATTATAATTAATTAATAATTTAATTGTCAATTATTACTGTTAATAATAATAAAAAGTTGCAATTAATGTGATACCTAACATTCCGAAAGCTAGAGAAGTTAATTAAGGAGGATGTTAAAGCAAATTAATTCACTAGGGTTATGCTGTGGATAAGGACACCAAATCAAAGCAAACTCTAAAATCAATTAATCAGAAATGAATTTCTTATGTACTGAACTGATTAGAGATGAATGATAAAAAAGGCATAGCTGCAGGCGATAATGAAATAAAATTACACAGCAGGGTGATGGAGGGATAAAAATAAAAGAACAGAACCGAGCGATATACAGAAAAAGACTTTTTTAAATTGAATCAACCCAAGATTTTTTTCCTGTCTTGAGACAATGGATTATTTGTATTATTATACAGCTTTCTCGAATAGTTTGTTGAACTGGTCGAGTCTGCTGTTAAATCTTGTATAACTGACTGTAAAGAAAATGATTTCTTACATAGCTGTGCTACAGATTTCCCCCATTGTCTAATAAAATAATTGAACCTCAAAATTGATATTTCGTGTGCATTTACTTTAGTAAGTAGAAGTCGCAGTGTAATAAGAAAGTTTATGTAAGTATATAATGTACATTATTCCTTACTTAATGATTAAACGATTAGACATTTTGAATATGAATGGATAATAAAATGTTCAAATTGAATAAATGAAACCAGAGCTTATATTAAACTGAACTGAAAGAACAACATCTACAATGGCTCACTTTAAAAGTAATCAGGAGCTTCCCTCACAGTAGATTACCAAACAAATACAGTTTCAGTCCGGACTACATGTATATTTGAACAAATTGACTTTAAATGCCTGCCTTGTTTTTTACCGTGTGTCTGGAGCAGCTGAGCATAGTAACATCATAATTGAGCAGCTGTCTGTCTTTTCTCTCCCTCACCGCTTTCCCCAAAATCTAACACAATATGTCCTTTAAACCAGCCTTGAATAAACAATGCCTCAGAGATGACTGGGATTTCTGATGGCTTGATTTGTTCCATGTTGAACATGATACACAGAAAGAGCGCAGCATGTCATATAGTTAATGCCATCCACATTTTTTACCCACCTGCGGGTCAAGAGAACACAATTCCATCCGTATACCAGGAGACCACTGTGAATTGCTGTGAACATACAGCTTAGACCTCTCTGTCAAAACCTATCAGACACCAGAACAGGTGGAGAGAATTTGGCAGATATTTGGAGCAAAATATTCTCCAAACACAGCAGCGTTGACAGCCAATTTCTCACTTGATTCACTTCAATTTACCATTCGTGCAACATGCATCAGAGAAAATTTACCCCCTGCAGCCCGAATTCAGAGTCCAATTCATTCATTTGGTTGGTTTGTAAGAGCTACTCAGGAGCTGTTTGTTGTCTTATCAAAGAGAATAGACTATTTGTGTACTCTATCCCAGTTGTAAGGTTTGATTGTGGATTGTTTGAACAAGCCACCTTCGCTACAGTCCCAGACAGAACTCTGAATGCTTCCTCCATCACGTCGCCTCTGTGCTCAGCCACAACAACCCTCCTGCCACTTTGTCAAAACGAGTCAAAGGACTTCTGAACCTTGGCACTTGCCGAACACGTCTCAAACACCTCTCGTGGCCTCCAGGTTCAGGTTGAGGTTGTACATGGTTCAAAGGGAATAAAAGATCATAGCTGCAAGACTGCTGTAAATTCCCTCTGTTGCACAGTTGCCATGTTGCATTGAGACATTAGGTTTGTCCCAGATCGTGTACTTATGTATAATTCTATGGTGTTTTGTTAGTATAAATAGTGTCGCAGCTTTCATAGCAAAGCTTTTACATAGCGAAGGGAGAGGGGCTATCAGACTCCGATTATGAATGACATATAAACCTTATATAAGTCATACACGACATAGTTGCGTATATGGTACATAGTATATCAGTGCATAGTGTGTATAGTGCATCATTTGGGACCACTACTGTCAGTCCTTTGTAAGATAAAGAGCCTTAACAGACTGACAAATGCAGATTCAATTATCACTTGACACAATTAAATTTACAGTAAATAAAATCAAATGTGTACAGACAATGATAATTGAACACGCAGTCATTTTAACAGTACTGAAATAACTGTAAAGATTACATCTGAAGCATCTAATCGGTTTGGGGGTGTAAAGGTTTTTTTTTTTCTTTACTCACGATAAATCCTGAAATCAGCAACAGTGCCCACTCAATTATTTCCCAGCGCCGTCTAGCGCTCTGCACCAACGCGTCAAGTGCTAGAAAGCATTCTCTCTCACTTCAGTAGGCTACTCTATATAGCGTTGGAAGACTGATTAATTTTAGAGAATACGTTTCGTACATAGAGTTCATGTAAATTAACATATTAAATGATTTATTTATTCAAATGCCCCTGTACTGTGCTTAAAACTTGATTATGCAAATAGGTGTGTTTTGCTTTATTTATAAATGTAACTGTTCAGGGGTGCGTTTCCCAAAACCATAGTTGCTAACCTGTTAGCAACTTAGTTTTGGTTGGCAATGGGAAAATTGCATTGCAACCAACAAAGTTGCTAACCTAGTTTGCAACTATGGTTTTGGGAAATGCACCCCAGATTAGATAGGCCATTGTCACCCTCTTAGATTGTTTATTCATTTAAAACCCCTCACTGGTTTTAATAACTTAAATATGATTGAATTGGATATATTTTATTTATAAAAAAAAATTACATTTACATTCATAAGTAACTTCAGTATAGTTTGGTTTTTGTTTGTTTGTTTGTTATATCTGTAGTGTAGCTAACACATTTTTTTTTTTTTTAATAAAACCAACACTCCAACACTGGTTTTGGGTAGTTGGAAATTCCTATAAGCCTACATGGAATTCCCAGGAAACATTGGATGTGGGAGGGAAACCCTGTTGTGTTGTGTTTTGTTGTTGCCATTTAATTGCAAACTGGGCACTTTAAATTCAAAACCATTCTTTAAAAACAGCAATAAATATTAAGCATAGTTGCTTTGAGATAAAATGCAGTTAATTTACTGTATTAAAGAGCTCTTTTAAGAATGATACCTGACCCTTATTGGCCAATAATCATCATAACAACCTGGCATCCATTGTGCAGTCGAACTATTGGCTGTTTAACCATTCATTGTTGATTTTAGCTGTCCAGCACATGTGGCACAAATCGATTTTATTGTATTTACCTATTGTCAGCAGCACATCTACTATTCATAATAGGTTAGCTTGTTGCTGTTCTTAGACCTTATTAAGTGGTTTGTTTTGAACGTATTGCTTATTATATTATATAGCCTATGGTCTCTGATCACTGGTTCAATTAAATTTATTCTTTTCTTATTGAAATTTACTTCTCTCGGCTCAAGCTGTGCCTAATGAAAGGGCTTGGTGATGTCACACACACACACACCACACACACCACACAACACACACACACACACACACACCACACAACACACACACACCACACACACACACACACACACACACACACCACACTACACAACACAAACAACACACACACACACACACACACAGAGAGAACTGTGTATCATTAGGGACTCCAACCAAGCATGTTCTACCTCTTTCTTTTTGTTTCCCTCCGTCTTGATTTAATGAGGCATGGTATGATCTTCTGGCATAACGTTGAGCAGCTGCAGAAAGTCGTAGAACCTGCATGTGTGGATAATACCCACAGAACACATAAAAGAAGACAAAACAGTGGATTCTGTGCTCAGCATTCTGCTCACCTATCCAGAGATTACATTTATAAACCTTTTATATGTTATATATATAAAAAGAAGACAACACATGGATGTATGGATGTTACTGACAATTATCAGTGAGAAAATTGGATAGATGAAGAATTTAATTTCTGGGAAGACCAAATGCTGAGAAATACAAATCAGATCGCTCAGGAAGAAAAGGATGGGAGATTAACATGTTATGAAGAGATCATTTACATCTCTTTAACCATGCTTGTGTCATGTTGAACACTCTCTGTGTTCAGAATTTGGGCATAGAAAATCAGAGGTTAGCGAGATAAGGAACCAAATATGACATCTATCTAGTTAAATATAACATCTTATTGTGTGTAAAATGTTTCTCTTCTTAAAAAGTGATTTTTATTAATAGCAGCACACAATTTGTAAAAAATTTAAGAGCTTGAATGCCTATTACTTTATTATGGAAGATGTTGTTTTTTTGTTTTTATTATCAATGTCATCGATTAATTGTTGCAGCTTTATATTCAATTGCTAAAATCTAATGGATTCATATGAGCTCCTGGTAGACAGAATACAAAGTACTTTAGATGACAGTGACTTTGAGATGTCCTTCTATGCTACTTTTGCTACTTACTAAGTCTAGAGCTGCAAAAATGTTTTTCCCTATTTTCAATTTAACTCAAGGTACAAATAGGGGCTCATGAGAAATGAAGGCAGTACAGCCAACTGAGACAACCTCTGACAAAAGCTATTTCTGGTTTAGAGACAAACTAATAACAGAAAGTGATTCATCAAGCCATGAAATGCTAAACATTTTAAACCTAAAGATCTAATTATAGACTCAGTAAATGCCTGTGTATAAATGTGTGTCAATATTGAATGTTCATGTTGAATTTTAACTATGATGGCTATTGTGTATATTATGTTGTTACAGGAACTCAGTTCTGGTGTCTTCTGGATATTGTGCCCATTAAGAATGAGAAAGGAGAGGTGGTTCTCTTTCTAGTGTCACACAAGGACATAACAGACAATAAGAAAGTCCAAGATGAAGAACAGAGTCCAGAAAGAGGTGAGTGTCGCTACCTGAATGATGGGATTTACCAAATAAATATATGTTCCAATTTAAATACCCCCCCCCCCCCCAAAAAAAAAAAAAAAAAAAACATTTTACAGACTAATTGATAGGAAACCTTTTAAGGTTCAAAGAACTCCAAACCATATAAGTTTTTTATCACACGACCACACCACACACACACACACACACACACACGACACACACACAAAACACACACACACACACACATATATATATATATATATATATATATATATATATATATATATATATATATATAACACACAATTTATTTAAACAAAAAATATAGAAATTATGAGTTATCAGCCAACGTTTTTATCAGTGGATCTCTAATTTATATATTCCTCTATTTTCTTTCGTAACCATCTATGGGTACAATGTTGCGCAGAAACCTTACATTGATTCTTTACATAATTTGCTGCTTGTAGATCCAGTCTCTCAGATACCTTCAGTAATGAGGGTAACCTTCCAATATACACAACGAGAACACAGTTGTATTGTTGTAAACACAGAAAACACAGAAAAAACAATTTTATGAGAGAAGAGAGAAAAAAAGAGAAAGGCAAGAGAGTCATAATGTGTAAAAAAAAGAAAAATGGGTTGTATGCTTTAAAGTAGGTACAGAGGCAGAGTGCTCTAAAACAAAGGGAGAATGGTTTCAAAAGAGCCAAATTAAACCCTTTTAAAAATACAGACAGCAACACTCGGTTCAGCCTCATGTGAGATGCTCTACAAAGCTTATTACGCGATGTATATTCTTATGTTCCCTTAATTTAACTAATATATCACACACACACACCTCAAACACCTGAGTCTAAACAGTCAATGTCATATTTTTAGTAAGTATCCTATCCTGTTTTCTCCTCATTCCCTCTCCCTCGTTTTTGGCTACTGAATCATGTGTTTGGGGGAGCTTTTTCTGATGCCTTCAATCACAACCCAGCAGCATCTCGTGTGGTGCTTACTTGTTTACAGTAATCTGGACACCATCTCCTCCCCAAGGAAAGAGAACGGTACACTGATAAAGAGAGATGATGAAAAGACTCACACAAGGCACAGGGAGGGCCGGGAAGAAAGCTTGGCACCGAGGTGCTAAGCTCCCTTTAGTGGGCCTGAGATCTGAGCCAAAGAAGCACAGTTCTGTTCATTTGGCTGAAGGATAAACATTGTAACTGGCACTAGTAATAATATATATCTGGTCAATGATGTCAACTCATTAAAAGTCAATAACTGATGGATCTCTCCAAATTAGTCATGTAAACCAAAGTCATCAATTAAAATAAATATTTCAGTGAAGGATAGCCTGACGGGGACATGTTAGTTAGCATATGAGGAAGGGAGCAAATCTACTTTAATGTCTTGCCCTACTTTCTTATTTTATTTTCTCAACAAAACAGATGCTATACTTTTTTTTTTAAAAGTGTGAAGTCATATAGAAAACACAATATACCTTTGTTTTTCTTATAATCAAATACATACAGCTTTGGTGAGCATAATGTTTTAAAACATTAAAGAAAGTATTATCTACAGTGGTACTCCAAACTTTTGAACATTGGTGTACTGAAAATAAAATAATACAAAATAATTATTATGTAAAAATCAATCAATTATTCATTTTTTCGTTGTTCTTATTCTTGTTCCTAGTCAAATTAAATGAATAGTGCGCCTCAAAAAGAACAGAATTATACTATTCTTCCAAAAACTTACAAAGCCATACTACAGGTCTCTGAGGGGAACAAACTGAAACTGAAGACATTATTTACTGAAAATTGTTGAAAATATAGTAATTTTTTTTTTTTTTTTTTTTTTTTTATACTTTTGGAGCTTAAGATGTTTTTGTTGAAAAAAAAAAAGCAAACAAAATCTCTATTTTGTGTTCCATAGGAAAAAGACTATCTTTTCATCTTTCTTCTTTTTTCATTGATTATTTAAAATTTTGGCTGTTTATTTCCCACAGTGTAAATCTATCTGTGTTCTAACTGTTCATATAAAAATAACCTGATGGTTTTTCTTTTTTTTTTCATTTGCGTGTTTTTCCATTGGATGCATTTCTCTTTTTGTCATACTTACCAACCCTTGATAAATAATGAATGCAAATCATAATTTGTTTTTGCAGACAGTGCTAATTTGTAATTTTGCAGACAGAGCTAATGGCAAATGTAAGTTTCACCGTGATTTCAGTGTTAAGAGCTATTCACTCAGATGGTGTTATGTGGCAAGAAATTAAGCTGGAATTTTTCTAATAACTTACACGTGAAGTAATGGTGGAAATCTGTGCTTATGTTTTACTGATGCACAGTAAAAGCTGCATGTGGTATTTTTTGTGTTTTCTCTGGAATAACTTGATGTTATTTTATTGTTGAGCCAAACAATTTAGAAATGAAATAAATGAAAATGATATATGGATGTTCTCTGTTCAGACGAGGAGACAGGGCTGGAGGTGCACAAAGTCACGCAGCCACCGGGCTTCAATGCCAACCGGCGACGCAGTAGAGCTGTGCTTTACCAGCTATCTGGACACCTGCAGAAGCAAGACAAGAGCAAACTCAAGATCAACAATGTAAGACCCACATTTAGACACTAACATTCTTATAATTTAGACCTAAGAAATTAAGAATAGTTCAAGTTCAAACATTACAGAACAAAATAACAAAGGAAATACAAAAATGACCTTGTAAAGATCACACAAAAATACATAACAATATATGTTTTGTTCAGCAATGAGACAAAGTTATTTTACTGCTTCTTCTAAAATGAGTTGTGTGTATTTTTTTTTTTAATTTCACAGTGGTTTGCACACATCATAACTGTTTTAGCCAAAATCTTGAAATTACCTAAAAAACACTAAAAAAATCTAATAAACATTTCTGAACATTGCTATCATTTAGAACATGAACATTTCGGTGAGAAGCCCCCATCCCAGAGTACAAAAGTGGCAGCCATTCAAAAGAGCCGTGTTTTAAAAAACAAAAAAACGAAATTCTTCTCCATTACGGCACCTTCAAAGATGGCTGGCTAGGGATTGCTGATCTTGTTAGCCACCTTTTATGTAGCAGGTTACTGTGCCCTACAATGTCTGTTTCATCCGTCGTCGGTGGCGGAATGAGTTGTCGACGCCCTAGTCCTAGAAGTCCACCAAGTGTGGAGCGACATCTTGGTAGAAAATCCTTTGTTCATCATGTTAGGTAAGGCTCAACCTACAGTCCTATGGTGTTTGTTGTTCATTTATTTTTTTTTACTATGTCATTAGTTTGGCAAAAATAAGTTCTGTCTCAATAATTTCTTTTGGGAATTACCAAAGGCTGCTATAATAAAGTTACCCCTATTCATAGCACGACCACATGCCTATTATTTTTCAGGATGTATGTGTACATTTCTGAGTCAGACAGTCTTTTATGTCACAGAGGTAATATAAGGCCAGATATATCAGTTACTCAGAGCTGGAAAAAAGTTATTGATGTTACTAAGCAAACGTCATAAAATGCATCTAGCATTTCTAAAGCTTCAAAATTCAAAAAAGGATGGTTCAGCAAATAGCTAAACTCTAAAGATGTTTTATAGTGCAGAATAAATTCTGAAGGCCCACTGTCAAATTAATTTATTAGTAAAGTCAGAATTTCTGTCTGTAGACTAAACTGTTGAAAGATATACAAACCCATTAGACAAAACATCCAGATTTCTATGCCATTACATTCTATATTAGAATTCCAACAGTCAGTGAGGATACAGTAAGTCAGGTCGGGTTTTGAGAGCAGTTCAGTGACAGAATCTGTTACTGTTCCATACACACATTTCATACACACAGAGCAACTATTGGTATCATCGAAACTTTGCATAAAATCTCCTACATAAAAAAGTTGTTTTATTATTTGCTTTTCTGTGCTACCAGTTCCCAAAAGACATTTACTAAACCTTTTAAGTTCTATTAATTGCAACTTACATTAAATTTACATTAATCGTCAGTAGAACCCAGAACCAAACTTTTATAACCTGTCCACTGAACCAAGTAATGAATAAAATAGAGGTTTTCTGTGATATAGTAAACAAATAAATATGTCATCTTCTAAGTTTTCTAAAATATTGTTTTCTTATATCCCTGTGACAGATATTGGTGTTACAACTTTCGCAACCACATTTGTGAGCACATCAGGCCAGGGTGGTGTATGATGCGCGCCTCTATCTGTGTGCATTACGTCACCACCTGGCTCTTTGTGGACCTGATTGGCTGCGCTACCTTTTGACCCTGTTGTACGCCCTTCAATGTCAGTGTGGTAAGTGTTAAATTTTGCTTATATTGTGAGATAATTATTATCCAACTTGTTATTCACAACCTTATAAATCTAAACATTTTTGTTTTAAGAAGGATTTAACGGCCCTCACCCCTTTGTGGGAGGACCACATTTCATGTGTTGTGGGCATGCCCATCTTAAATGATTGTTTATTCTATGATTTCATTTTGAGCCTATGTATTCAATCTTCTGTATGTTTTAGTACTTTGAGTTCATCTCTGCTGAAAACAGTTCGATTGTTACGGCTTCTCGCTTGCTGCAAAAGCTGGAGGCGCTACTCCCCAGTACAGCCGCAGTGGTCCTCACATTACTTATGTCTATGTTCGGCGTTGCTGGCACATTGGATGGACTGTGTCTGGTATGTCATCGGCCGCAGCGAGATTGAGAACCGCCCTGGTTCCTGGGGACATTGGTGAGTGCCATACCTACAAAACTGTCAACAGAGCGTACCGACCTTTGAATCAAGTTTAAATTCAAGTTTAAAACAACTAAGTTTAAATTCATTCAAAAACAGATTCTTAAGGTCTTCTAACAAATGCACTTTTTATCCCTTTTAAACTGGCTAAGCTGAACTAGAAAATGTCCTCAAACATAAACTCCTAAAATATTGAATATCTTCTATTAGATATTTATGAAACCCCATACTCTAAGTGAAATGAGAGAAAAAAAACAAAAAAAATAAAAAAACATAACAAAAAATAGGGCAGTTATCTTCTTAGCATAAGTACTGCTGTGTAACAGATCGACTGAGGCTTGTTTGAGGCCATCTCATATATTTTCACATGTGAAAGAGTTCTTTTCACAGTGTCTCATACACAAGGATCATTATTAAATGTGTCTGTCCACTAATATTCTCATTACATTGAAAATGTACAACAACCTTTTTATGTGCCTTACTAAAGGCCTCCTATTATAAATATCTTGCATTTGTAATACAGGTACAAATACAGGTAATACAGGTACAAATGACTTTTTCAAATTAGGTAACACCTGAATAGAAGAATAAGAAAAAAGGCCAGGACATAATGCGTTTTGACAGAAGGACAGAACAATTTCTCTGCACTGACGGGCGAACAGCACACTGATGAGACCGTCTTGATTTAAGTCCATTCTCTTCACATCATTCAAGATGGGTCATGTCTTGAACAAACTTACCTTTTTCACATTTGTCCATGTAACAAGGTGAATTACTGCATCAGTCTGACTTACAAATGAACCTCTCGCTTAGTCTCCCCTGTGAATACCTCCACATGAATAAGAAAAAGGGACCAAGGTAAAAGAAATGGCTGTGAGAAAAGAGTGTATGATGACATTTGATATGAGCTTGACATAATGAATCTCACAGGCACTTAATTCATTAAAGGTCATCCATCTTTTTCTTGACCAAGATAAAACTAGACAAGATATTTTAGGAGTCCTTTAAACTAATTGTAAAACATTTAGTTAAGTTCTATTTTGATTTGACTTTTTACTGAATCTTTCCCCCAGGTTACATAGTTACGGCAGCAGGTGTTGACAATTGTCTTTACGAGAGAGTCATTGAATCATTCACTGAAACGATTCGTGCATGAACAAAACAAGTGATATATGAGTGATTCAGGTTATTGAATTACTTAAACCTTAAAATGTGGGAGTGTCCAACTTATTTGCACATACCATTTGAGCAATTATTCATAGAAAATTGCCTGCAATATGCGTACAGTCTAACACCATCTGTCATATCTAATGAAAGTGATTCTGATTGGCCTCAGCATCAGCAAATCCTTAGGCACATCTAAGCCCTGACCACTGTTCCACACAGGCTGCCAGCCAGTGGTTTCAATTACATTCACATGTTCTCCTTAAATTCAGGGATACTACTCCAATATCCAGTCTTTGCTGTTGTGCCAACAATATTACCCACCATTCCCTCTCAACCCAGTCTACATTGCCCAGCCATTAAATATTAAGCAGATGAGGCTGTCATGACACGTCTAGTTTTGCTAGTGGAAATAGAAGTTTGTAGCATTCTGCACATCAGATGGAATATTTTAGCACTGAAATACAACACGCATGCAGTGTTTAATGAGTCTCAAATGTGTGACAGTTCGGCTTTCAAATGGCGAATGTAGAATTTGGAAGTGTACCAGATTTACAAGAAGTTGTTTTATATCTGGTGAGAACCAGTTTCAGCTTGGCTCTTTACAGTTATTATCATTTGCCTTTGTGAGGCAGTGTTATTGATGATAATGAAATATTGAAGTAATTTTGAGTACTGCTGTCTATCTGTTTTGGAAATAGGGACATAAGAGGACGCACAGTATAGTAAATGGATTGTAGTTTTGGCATAATCAGCAATAATGAAACGGTTTCTCTGAGGGGTTCCCCCAAGAGGTGATTGAACTCTGTGACTCTGCTCTGTGACTCCCTCTTTCGTGTTCGTTTTTTATTTTTCCTTCTCCTATCGATCATTTCAACTGCCATCGGTACCCTCAGCAGAACACTGTTCTTTTTAATGGCTAGCTGGCCCAGCAGACCTGAGAGACTAGAGAGGATTTTCGAATTTGGCTCCCAAAATAATACTGGTCAAATCAGTCAAAACTCTTGATTCTTTTTCAAGTGGTTTGGAAGAGAACAGAGATCCCTGTTGCTAGAACATATTATCCTTTCGTCTTATCATTGTACATCAATTTAATATCCTCTTCTTGCACATTCAGTCTCCTTACCTCCTTATCCAGCACTGACTCCTCCATCCTGCTTTGAGTGTAATGTACATCCCCGCTTTATTCAACCCCTAACCCAAGCTAACACGATCTTGAAGAAATCCTATTTCCTTCCTACTTGTCTTTTCTCATTGCTCAAAGAGCTATCTTTGCTTTTTACACATGTCATTACCAATGGACTTCTCTTTGGATCCTTAGCTCATGCCAGGAATAACAATAATGTGCACCTCCAACCATATAAAACATATACTTACCATTAGGCATATTAGATATTCAAATGTATTTATCTTGTGTACTTGTCCCTTTTTCCTCCTGCGGTGATTTAACAACCCAACGTAACCTTAGTGGTTTGAGACACTTTCTATTCATATTTTCACCCTAAATTAACAGCAGGATAGGTTAAGTATATGTTTCTCAAGACTGCTCCATCAGAGAGCATTACTTGTATAATATTAATCTTCGGCAGTGCTCTTTGCTAGTATTACATATTACATTTGTTCTATTCATTGTAGATACTGTAAGCTGTCAGTCACTGGTTGTGAATGGCTGTATTTTCACAAATAAGTATGCACTTTGTCCGTCAAGTGCATATTGAATTGTCAAAACCCATTGCATAACTCTCATTGAGTCTGGAGGGAAAACACTCTCACTAATACATACCAGCTTCAGCACCCAGCCATTGGCAGACCATCCAGAGCTTTCACACACACATGGCACATATTAAGTTTTGATGTCCTTTGAATGTGACAAATAAATAATATATTTTGGTCTCTGAAAAGGAGTTGTGGTTAGTTGTTGGTTAAAAACGTTAACAGTGAGTGCAGCTACTATACAGGATTTAATCATGGCTGTGAGTTTGGGGCACAATTTTTAACATTTAACAAAACTAAATAAAAGTTGAAGATAAAATTAAGTTATTTAAATCTTCACAATGAAGGTCTGTTAAATGCACATTATTCCTACTAGCTAAACCATTATCACCATATAAAAGTGAAAACTATTGCATAATATTATAAGTATTAAAGCAATTATATTATTACTTTTGAGGTGTGCCTCTCATTTCAAATACAGTGGGTTAATACCATGTTTGTGTAATGGGGCAATTATAACACTCTTGACTCTGGGAGCCGATTCAATATTATATCCAAATCTTTCTCTCTCAAGTTATGGTTGTAAGGCATATTACATACTACTGGTAGTTGTAGTCATTGTATATGCTCTTTTTCCCTGGTCCAATAAGTGATTTTAGAAAGCAAAAGTGAAAGTGAGAAGGAAATGGAACTGCGTACTTCTCCATAACACATCCTTGATCTAAACAAAACCATGGAAATCTTTATCTTAAAACAGTGTAGACATAAACCAGATCACAAGGAGGAAAAAAATACAGATACTGTATAAGCATCAACTCTGCACATACTAACATGATGAACTTTGGAAGGGACTGTTAGCAATCAGATATCTATATTAGCCAATAAGGTGTCCAGAACATATGAAGGACACTTTAACACTGCCTATTAGCCCATGAGGACACATTACAGACAAAGAAAGTGAAGACTTTGGATGTGGTTTTATTTCAGGAAAGGATGACCCAGGTTTCTGGTATATGTATGCATGAGCAAGGTAATGTAAAACTGAAGCTGGTCGCTGTGTAAATGAGAGAAGTGAATGTTTGTTTGTGTATTTGTAAAGGAGGTTTTGTCATGTGTGATTGTGCATTAAACCTTCCCTGACAACTGCTAGCAAGAAGTTCTCTGGCACCTTTTCCCCCTCAATCTCCATCATTCATTTTCTGATCTTGTTTTTTGTCTCCTTGACAATTTTTCTGGTTCTCTCAAAAAATATCACTTCTAAATGTCATATATGGTACCTATACTACCTCCAAACTAGACACTTACTGACAAAAAAGCAGAGAGGGAAGAAAGAGAGAAAGAAAATGTATAGAAAGTAGAGAGACAGGGAACAAAAGTAGAGTCTCCAGAGGAGTTCAGCCTACTGCAAGCCAACTGATATTGAAAATGGCTTCAGGTTCAGCACCATGGACAGGGACAGTCACTCTGTATCTGCTCAGTTCTGACAGTGACCTAAGAACCCTGGACAGTGGCCATGTACTCACTAAAAAAGTTATTAGAGTGACAACATTATTGCATTTTGGGTAGTTATAGTGCCAAACACAAATGGAAAAAAATAAATTGTTAGAACAATCACCAAAACTACATTATGATTAATTATGAACATTCTAGACAATTTCACAGGTCAAAACATATGCCAAATAAGTAAATGGTACATTTTCTTCCTTTCTCGTAGGCTGGTTGCATGAGCTGGGTAAACGTCTGGGCACCCCCTATTTTCTGTCCCCTCTTGCATCCCTCATTCCTGATTCACTGCGCCCCACCATCTTGGATGGATTGGTGGTCAATTCAAGCCAGTGGAATGGCACTGATCTGGTGGGACATGAGTCTGTGGGGAACTCGAGCCAATGGAACACAACAGGAGCGGGGCCAGTGGGCACTTCAAAACGCAGGACAGACTGGAGCCGTACTGGGAGGCGGGCCCCTCAATTCGGAGTTCATATGTGACATCACTGTACTCTTCGCTTTAAGCAGTCTGACCAGCGTGGGCTTTGGCAATGTCTCAGCTAATACTGACTCAGAGAAGATCTTCTCTATCTGCACCATGCTGATTGGAGGTAAGTGCAAGCAAAAACATGGTCGCCACGTTTTTAAATGATTTTGGATTTACTACTTTGCTACAGGGATGTACATATTTGATTTCTAAATATTGATAATTTTTTTTTTTTTTGAGTGTTCTTTTTTCTTGATCAGTTTAAAATATCAATATACACTATTGCTTAAAAGTGTAAGATTTTTTAATGTTCTTGAAAGTTGTCTCTTATGCTCATTAAGGCTGCATTTAAAAATATTGTGAATATTATTAGAGTTTTAAAGTAAATGTCATATTTGAATATATATTAAAATGCCATTTATTCCTGCAATGGCAAAGCTGATATATTCATTATGCTAAATAGGGCATCAGCTAACAGTAATTCCAGGTAATATCTCCAATCCAACAAAATAATTCAAAATATATATTAATGTTTAATTTTTAAAGAAAATTATTCAGAATTTTTAAATTATGTCAGGATTCTGTTGCAAGAATTTGGGGAAATAGAAATCTAACAGGAATGTGTATCTAAACACAAGAAAATTAAATCTTGAAGGTTGATGTGAATGTCATGTATACTGGGACAAGTGCATTTGTGCCCCTCTGGTAGAATTCCGCTCTTGTTTCCTTAATTGTTGTGTAAAAGACATGGTTTAATAACTTCTCTTAGCTTGGGGGGATCTAAATGTTCCCTTTGTTATCTTTCCCACCCCCACCAGACATCAATATTCATAAAATGATTTAGTCTTCTCAAGCAGTGATGATTTAACACTTACAATGTTTCAAGATTATGATGGTTCCACAACCCCAAAATTACAAACTGGTGTGTTTGTTTATTTGTAATAGTGCACATTTGGGACATACTGAAAAACATAAGTCAGCTAATTGTTTTTTTTATTTTTTATTTAACAACATTTTATCCAGGTCATTGGCAAAGTAACAATGTGATTAAATATTGAAAAGGCACAAAATGAAAGCACAACAATAAGACAAGAAAACATAAATAATATGTAGTCTAAAAAAAATTACCGTGATCAACATTAAACGTTTTTTTTTTTTTTTTTTTTTTTTTACCATGCATTCCCATATGATTTGGCCAATATAACGTTTCATGAAACTGCTGTGATAAACTAACAAAGGGGGGGCAACTCATGAACACCCATTTTCAGCTCTAAATTCATAGATAGGACTCCCTAGAATTATGTAGACGTCACATAGACATGCAAAAGAAGACTAGAAGACCACAAGTCCACATCAAGTGCACTAATGAGTGCATTTCCCCCAAGGTCTAAACTTCTATAGGCTCACTGAATTTCCCAAAGGACTGCATTCTTCGTAAGATAAGACACAGAGGTGGATTTGCTTTATTGGAGTAGTCTTTAGCAGTGACGATTAAGTTTGTGCGTCCATCTGACCTCATTTACTTTTAATCTACATTTCCCACAGGGGCTCCATTCTTAGAGCACCAGCATTTCCTTTGACCATATTATTCATTAAGCTTTGATACTTATTGATTATCTCTATCTTCCACACATTTCCCAGTGGTAGGTAAGGTTTATTGACCATAGTTAAACTACCTCAGAATCTTCAACCATATTTATAGAAGTAGTGCTGGTTGAGTAAATATTTGTCCAGTATTCGTGCATTTATCAGTTTATGATAATGGACAACATTCTGTACTGTATGTCTCACGACATGTTCCTTTCATGTTTAATTGCAAAACGAGTGACCTTAAAGTTTTAATTCATCCTGTTTTCATTTGTATGGTTCAAAACCTTAGTGTTGGCATATTTCTGTGGATTTTTTGTCATCCTTTATACATCCTAACCAGTTTAACTCAGTTTAAAGCCGTTTTCTTCTAACCTCGGGATTCGACTGCCACTGAAATGGAGCGGTTTGTTATCTGCTGAGACAGCGGTAATGATTTTTCAGCCGCATGTGCCCTATGTGGGTTTCAGGGAGATGGTGAGAGAGTGGATTGAATTCTAAGGCATGTCCTCTGGGCCATGAAGAGAGAGACACAGGCTTCACTGCACTTAAGAGGGCCAAATGAGGATGGCTGAACCCATGCACACTCACATACATGCACACTGAACAAATCTGTCACCAAATCCTACCACTAAGGGCCATTTCTGTCCCAGCCAGCTGACAGTTGGGCTCCTACCCACACACAGAGATTATACACACAGAGGGTATTTGCGGGAACACTGAAATGCCTAAAATTACCATAATTATGTGAAACGATTAAGCATATATTTATTGTATTAATCAGACTACAATATAATGTCCACCACCTAATCCAGAGGAAAGCTTTACTTCCCAGAGGCTGTGCTTTCATAGCTTAAGCTTGCTAAGCTTAGCTTAGCTTTGCTTCCTTAGCTTAGACTTAATTAACTTCTTGGATATGCTTCATTTAAAGGAATGGTTAAACAAAAACGGAAAATTCTGTCATGGTGTACACAACATGAATAACAAAATTATCATTGTTTAGGTGAGCCATCACTTTAACAATGCTCTCTTAAAATTAATTAGCATATATAAAAGTTTGATTTGATTTGATTCAGTTCAATTTCCAAGTTCACATAGAGTAACACTGGTATATGCTTCAAAAACATAATGCAATAAATAAGAACATAATACTAATGGTCAGTGAAAGAGTTGCTTAATATGTAGAAATTGTTAATCATCTTGAACCTCAGGAGGTCAAACTGTTGTACAAGTTTTTTTCAATTAATTTTCTATGGGAATTGCTGTTTCTATTGCCAAAGTTTTGATAATTTTTATGTAGAAGCAAAAAAATAAATATACCAAAGTGTATTAAATATAACTTTAGATTTTTAAGTAAAGTTGAATCTAAAATATACAGTGTACAGTACAGTGTACAGTATTTGTGGAATATGCCTTTTCTGAAGTGCCTCTTCAATAAGTGCCTCCAATCATGAAAGGAGGTATAAAATTCATGTGGTGACCATAAATGATTTGATGAGAAATGTTTGAGTTCATATTGGCTGCACAGTTTGAGACCACACTGAAACCCGAGAATTAAGAAAAGGTCTCCATATAATCTCCCTCCTGTCTTGGACAGACAATTGTATAATTCAGCAAGAGAACTCATTTGTCCTCCCTACAGGAATCAGGTGGTTGAAACAGGGTTTTAATAATTCTTTTGCCCTTTTTACTTTTGAAGATTTTCATGGAGTTCATCAAAAATCTCATCCAAGGCATATAACCCAGGTGCAGCCACTTATGCTGAGCGCAGCTCTTGAACAGAAGAGCGGCATGCAATTTCCGCAACAATTTATGTAGACTTCAATTAGCACTCCATGAGTACTCTCCAATCCTTCTCGATTGCTTACACTCATGTTGGCAAAGTTCACAATGTTAAACAAATAGATGATTTAGAGATGGTGGTGGAATGAAAACCGTTGCTCTGAACTGAATGTATGAAGAGGAAACAGTAAACTGAATTATAGATATAGAGTATAGCAATAGAAAGAAAACAGGCTGGAGCAAGATGTAAACTGATCCCCTTGACTAAACCTTAACTCCTTATAACTTAAAAGTGTATAGGGAGGTATATATGTTTGTATTAAACATTTTGAAAACTTGTTTAAAGAAACAGATTTATTCCATTTTAAATGTACATCCTTATTAACCTGCTGTCATGATGTTGAAAACTTGAAAGAATTGGTGCAAAACAAAACAAATAAAGCACAACAATGTCATTGTTCAAATTCATTAAGTCACCTGAAATGTTTGCTCTTTGTGTCTTTCCCCAGCACTCATGCATGCTGCGGTCTTCGGTAACGTGACGGCCATTATTCAGAGGATGTACTCACGCCGCTCACTCTATCATACTCGTACCAAAGACCTCAAAGACTTCATCCGCGTGCATCGACTGCCAAAGGCCCTTGCGCAGCGCATGCTGGAGTGCTTTCAGACCACATGGTCTGTCAACAATGGCATCGATGTCAGCGAGGTAGTACTTTTAAACTTTTATCATGTTCACAATTTATAAATCATGCTCAAATTGTTGTATTGAAAGTGCGGGCAGTATGTGCAGTCATCTGGGACTTACTGAACTACTGTTTTGATTTACTCATTGAAACCTTGTTGGGTTTTCTTGGTTTCTTGATGCTGAGAGGATCAGTAGCTCTGACACTTGTTAACGTTGTTAAATTCTTGGTACATTTCATAAGTAGTGTACTTTTTTGGATTTTTAAGGAATGTTGATTTTATATGACACTGAAATATACTGTATTTGTGGAATTTGCATTCATTAATAAGTACCTAATTTCCTGTGCAAAAATAAATGATATGTAAGTAAAGATCTAACTAATTGTTTGACCTGCTCTGGCAATAAAAAAAATAAAAATAAATAAATAAAATAAAATGAAAAAAAAAAAAAAAATCCTATTGATCCCATTTTGATAGTAAATTCATAATTTTAAGTACAAAGTAGCATGTTAACTTGGCTTAACTTGGCTACTCTGGCAAAATTGATTCGATATTCCATGACCTCCAGGAGAAAAAGTTTTTAAGATTTACAGAGAATGCATTTTGCATTTAAAAACACTTATGCATCTGAAAAACATTTGTAATGAAATAATATGCTCATAGTATTATATTTTATGTAATTTTAGCTCCTTTTCTATACAACAGTTGATTTCAATCTGCATTGCTTATTATTGGCCTTCTTGATTTCACTAGTGTGATTTGATGCATCTGTCTAAGATTAAAGCGTATTATCCTTTTTTATTCTCTCTTCACTCTCTTTCTATTGCTCATTCTGTTTCATAATCCATAATCTTATCTTTTATCATTTGATTTATTTTCTCTTTCCATTTTCTGTCTCATCCATAACTCTGATCTGCTCATAAACAAGAGATTCCATCTTACACTCACAATGTATTCAAAGAGCCCAACTCACAACTGTCTCTTTGCTTTGATATCAATATCATCTCCCGTTAAAATCTAAGTAGAAGACTTATCTACAGTTGTTTTTTTTTGTTTTTTTTGCTGCAGTTGATTCCTTGAGGATCAACTGTAAATCGAAAGTTTTTATGCTTTTCAAGAATGAGAAGTAAAAGTCAGTGCTTCAAATAAAAGATCTCTTTGTCCTCTCCCAGCTTTTGAAGGACTTCCCAGATGAATTGCGGGCTGACATTGCTATGCACCTGAATAAAGAGCTGCTCCAGCTGCCTCTGTTTGAGTCGGCCAGTCGAGGGTGTCTGCGCTCTCTGTCGCTTATCATCAAAAACTCCTTCTGTGCTCCAGCAGAGTTCCTCATTCGCCAGGGTGACGCTCTGCAGGCCATCTACTTTGTCTGCTCAGGCTCCATGGAAGTGCTCAAGGACAACACTGTGCTGGCTATACTGGGTGAGATTACACACAAACAGTAGGGTTCAGGAGATAATTTAGGATAATTGTGCCATTTTTTTTTGCCAGTGATCTCAATTGCAAAATGTTTCCCAAATTACCTGAATTCACCTTACACACACACACATGAAAAATTTATGCAGAAATTTGTTCTGGTTTCATTTAAAAAGTGCTTGATTTAATAAAGGCCCCAAATGTTCTTTTGTACTTAAACTGTTGAACAATAATTGTATATTGCATTCAAACATGTTTTAAACACTGCCAGGCACCCGACTTTAAAGCAACAGATTCCATGCAATTATATTTGGTGTCACTAGTGGCACAAAAATCTCACACTTTTTTTATTATTCAGGTAAAAAATGTGCTGCTAAATGTGGAAAACTGAAAACAAAATGAAACAATTACAGTAAATACAGACTCAAAGCTCATTGGTAACACTATACAGCTAGTGCAAATACATTTCTGTGTGTCAGTCATGCTGACTTATTCAATGGCTTCTGTATTACAATTTCACAGCGATTTCAAAGCCCATTTAAATTCCTCCTACCTGTCACTATTAGTTGTGCTTCCTATGTGATATTGAGACAGGCCAATACAATAAAAACTGCCCACACATGCACACACACCATCCATTAAAATCAATGTATCATTTCTGACATAATTAAGACATTATAAATTAGCTAAATAATCACTCTTTTAAAACCACCTTAACACACACACACACACACACACTCCACTTGCTCAGCGAATCTTATCCTCCCACTATCTGTAGTTCTGATTGTTTCAAGGGAGGATTCCCATATAATTTTTCAAGTCTGCTGAACAGTAACTATCCCCCTCCCCCCTTTATACACACACACATTCGGCTCATTGGCTTTAATTTCTCATTAATTGTCTTCCTTTGTTATGCATATTAATGCATATATTATCTGCGATATTCAGCTGCTGTTGATGAAGAGGTGATATATGGTTTTTCTAATGTGTTTGCCAATACGTGACATGCAAGCTGTAAACATAGTGAGCTGCCTGTGTAAGCAGCTACCTTCTAAATGAGAAGTCACATTTACTATTGTTCAGCCATTTTCACCTGCGGAATACAGTCAATTCAGTTGAAATTTTACTTGTATTTAAGTTGGTCACACAAATTCGTCACACTGACCAATAGAAAGCTGCTTGGTTTAAAAGTGACTTCTGTGTTCATGGATTGCTACACAATTGACACTGAACAATGAACCTTTTTGCCACAAAATTATGCATACATTTTGCTAATGTTTGACCACATCTTATTGCAGCATTCTAATTGAAATGGAACTTTGAAAGTGATAGACCTACATGCTGTACATCAAGGTTCATCAAGGGTTATCATCCAATCAAAAAATCAATCAACCAACCAACCATCAACTATGAACTGTACAGGCCACAAAAGTAGGCTAATTTATTAACACACAAAACACTCAAAGCAGACAGGAGGCTCAACACAATACTAGTATAGTTTAGTATAGTAATTCACCAAAATTGGGTGAAATAGTCCATTTTAGTTTGATTAAACTTTTTTTATGTATTACTTTCGAATTAATGAAATATTTACTATGTACAGTATGTTTCTCTTTCTCTGTTTTTTTTTTTCACTGAGCTTTCTGCCTTATCTCCCGAGGCTACGTGCCTTTGAATTTTTCCCAAAACAACATATCTTAGAAGGCTGCATAAGCATACTTTTTCATCTTGCAATGATCCCCTAAAATGCTTTCTCAGTAGGCAGCATTCTAGGATTTTCACAACATCATCTGATACTTACAAATTCCTTGTTTTTACCATTGGCTATGTTGCTTTGGACAAGTTGACTAACCTAAGAAAATTTTTTGCCCAGAGCTGGTATAAATATGAAGCCTGCAACCTGAAATTACCTTGTGCTTTCATGCAAGATATATTAGCAATCCAGCTCACATGTACTTGAGTCTGTGATTGCTATTCCATGCACCATATCTGTCATTCCCACACTTACATTCGCATTCCTAACCCACCCTCCAGTCCTTGAAGAAAAATATGAAGAAAAATGTTGACATAAATATACACAAAGAAATCTGATGCACATAGTAATAATTTTCAGAAAATGTAGGCAACTCCAATTTGACTCAAGCATGAGTTAGCAATGAAATGCTTTCTGTTTAAATATTTTGAAAATGAATAACTTGAATATATTTTGAATATCTCTCCATCCACTGCACTAGAAAAGGTCAGTGCTTTTTATGGTATTGTAGAGCTTAATGAGCTCGGCAAGCAGCCCAGATGTGAAACCCAGTAGTATTCATGAGGATTCATGATTTTATGACCTATTGTGTCCTTCAGCTAGACACTTAGCCAACTGGTTGCTGCAGTAACTGCACTGTAAGTTACTTTTTATGACATAACAATAGAATCCATGTAAATGTCCCTTTTCTTCTGTGAATCACATGATATTGTACAGTACTGTATACCCTATTGATATCTGCTGGATAAATACTCAATGTTAATGGGGCAGAAATCTTGAAATCTTCAATGACTCTTGAGCTACTTGTCACAATTTTCACTCAAGTGAATATTTCTTTATTTTTGAAAGGCATTTGTTGTATATATGCATATAAAGAGATATTGTACATATAAGCTATTACTGCCTAGGAAAAAACATAAGCTTACATGTTGGGCCCAAGTTTACCTGTCATATGTTTGACACTGATTTGAGAATAAAATATTTTTAAATATTAACTAAATATAGCAAGATTAGAAAACATTGAAACGGTAACACATTCTTGCTAAAATTGTGAAATGACATTAATTGAAATAGAAATCAAGGATAAAAATATGGCTCTGAAAGTAGCCACAACAGATACATACATTAGTGATAAATTACCTTTACTGCTATCCCTAATTGATTAATTTACATAGGACTGTTCATAGCACATGCATAAAATAATATTTTTTTACAAAAATTAAAAGAAAGCCTTCATCTTAGAGCATTCCTATGAGATGTACCAATGCTATCTCATGACCAATTCGTACGTATTTTACGAGGTAGCTAATTAGTACGAATTTGTACGACTTCACTCGTACGATTTTATACGATTTGTTAGGTTTAGGGGCGGGGTTTGGTTTAAGTCATTCATACAAATTCATATAAATTGTGCAACTCGTAAAATATGTATGATTTGGCAAAAATTTTATGAATTTATATGAGTGTGGTCGTATGAATTCATACGAGTTAGTCACCTCGTAAAATATGTACGAATTGCCACGAGATTGGGCTGGATGTACACATAAAAAAGACCTCCCAAAAACCTTGCTGTGAAGCTTTTAGAAGCAAGATAACAGCATGTGAACCTCCTTCAGCTGTTAGTAGAAGGAATCTTGATCTTGATAAGTTGCCTGGATAAGATAGCATCTTTTAACTAAAATGTGAATGATTGCTAAAATACATATTTACATACGCTGTTTTGTTTTGTGTGCTTTGCAGTGTTTAACAATAATAGTTAACTTCAAAATGAATTTGGTCATCGTATACTCACCCTCATTCTAAACCTGATGAAACAAAAAATTATATTCTGGGATAAGAATGGGATGAGTTTTTTTGCAGAAGAGGGAAATGTCAAATGAATATGTATTTTAGATTCAGGGACTGTACAAAGTGTTAGTTGCTGCATTATGAGTCTTAATCTTTGGGGTTATGTTACACACACACACACATAGGAACACAGAGAACATCCTTCATTTCTTCATAATCCAAGGATTTTTTCATAATCCTTATCTAACGTGTTGCACCAGAGCATGAGCCAGTGTAATAAACAAATGCTGTCCTATTTGAGATGTATCAATGCAGTGCTGTCACAGACATCATCCTGTGCCTTTGAGGGTATTAGTACTGGATTTCGATGAATACATCCTCTCTGTGGTCTCTCTCTGCCTCTTTGTGTTCTTTTAGTTTAGTCACCCAGGACCCTCTTTGCCATAGATATATATATATATATATATATATATATATATATATATATATATATATATATATATATATATATATATATATATATATATATATATATATATATTAAATATCAGAATCAGAATCAGAAAGAGCTTTATTGCCAAGTGTGCTTGCGCATACAAGGAATTTGTTTTTGTGACATAAGCTTCCAGTACACAGAGACAACAACAACACACACAGAAGACAAAAATAAATAAATTAATTAATTAATTAATTAATTAATTGTATGAACAGTTGTTCTATAGATGATAATGGAATAGTATAGAGTGAGATGCAGGGTTGTACTAGGATGGAGGGGTAACAAATAAATATAAGGATATTTCACGTTTTTATTGCATAAGTGGAGAACATTTAACTGTTCATGAGGTAGATTGCCTGGGGAAAGAAACTGTTCTTGTGCCTAGCTGTCCTGGTATTTGCGGCTCTGAAACGCAGGCCAGATGGCAAAAGTTCAAAAAGGGGGGATAACTTGGATGTAAGGGATCCAGAGTGCCCTTTTCCTCACTCTGGATGTATACAGTTCTTGAAGGGTGGGCAGGGGAGCATCAATAATCCTTTCAGCCGTCCGAACCATTCTCTGTAGTCTTCTGATGTCTGATTTTGTAGCTGAACCAAACAAGACAGTTACTGAAGTACACAGGACAGACTTAATGACGGCTGAGTAGAACTGTTTCTGCAGTTTGTTAAGACCTGCATCAGACAGCCAGCTGCTCAACCTCTTGTCTGTAAGCAGACTCGTCGCCATCCTGGATGAGGCAGATGATTGTAGTGTCATCTGCGAACTTCAGGAGCTTGACAGAGGGGTCTTTTGAGGTGCATTCGCTGGTGTATAGGGAGAAGAGCAGTGGGGAGAGAACACATCCCTGAGGGGCACCAGTGTTGGTGGAGCAGCTGTTTGACATGAATTTCCCCAGTCTCACTAGCTGTTGCCTGTCTGTCAGAAAGCTGGTGATCCACTGACAGATAGAGCTAGGAACAGAGAGCTGGGTCAGTTTGGTCTGGAGGGCTGTTGGGATGATGGTGTTGAATGCCGAACTAAAGTCCACAAACAGGATCATCACATAAGTCCCTGTTTTGTCCATATGTTGCAGGATGAAGTGCAATCCCATGTTGATTGCATCATCCATGGACCTGTTTGCTCAGTAAGCAAACTGCAGGGGGTCCAGTAAGGGTCCAGTGATGTCCTTCAGATAAGCCAGAACCAGTTTTTCAAATAACTTCATGACGACAGATGTTAGAGCCACAGGTCTGTAGTCATTAAGTTCTGTTATCTTGGGTTTCTTTGGAACGGGGATGATGATGGAGCGTTTGAAGCAGGAGGGCACTTTACACAACTCCAGAGATCTGTTGAAGATCTGTGAAAAGATGGGGACCAGCTGGTCAGCACAGGTTTTCAGACAGGCTGGTGTAACGCCATCTGGGCCTGGTGCTTTTCTTCTTTTGTTCTTCCTTAAGACCTGGCACACATCATCCTCACTGATTCGTAGTGCAGGAGGGGAGGAGAGGGGGATTGCAGGAGGTGTTGTTAACGGTTGTGTAGAGAGATGGTCAGAATGGGTGTGGGGAGTTTCAAATCTAAAGTAAAACTCATTCAGGTCGTTAGCAAATTGTTGATTCACCTCAGTGCAGGGGGATGGTGTCTTGTAGTTTGTGATGGTTCTCAGTCCTTTACACACTGAAGTTGAGTCTTTGTGAGTGATGTGTTGTTCTGTTGCAGGAGGTGTTAACTTTTTTGTAGATATATTCTCTTTGTTCAGTGTGTTCCTGGCCTGATTATACAAGACGCTGTCCCCATTTCTGCAGGCATCCTCTTTGGCCTGACGAAGATGTCTGAGTTTTGCTGTAAACCATGGCTTATCATTGTTGAATGTTAAATAAGTCCTGGTAGGAATACATATATCCTCACAGAAACTAATATAGGATGTTACAGTCTCTGTGAGTTTGTCCAGATCGGTGGTAGCAGCTAAAAAAACACTCCAATCAGTGAGGTCGAAGCAGGCTTTTAAAGCCCACTCTGTTTCGTGGTCCATCTCTTTACAGTCTTTACTACAGGTTTAGCAGATTTAAGTTTGTGCCTGTAGGTTGGTATAAGATGAACCAAACAGTGATCAGAGCGCCCCAAAGCTGCTTGTGGAACAGAGTGATATGCATCCTTTATTGTGGTGTAACAGTGATCTAGTATGTTACTGTCTCTGGTGGGACATGTAACATGCTGTCTGTATTTTGGAGTTCATGGGAGAGATTGGCTTTATTAAAGTCCCCAAGAATGATTAAAACAGAGTCCGGGTGTTGTTGTTCTGTCTCTGTGAGCTGATCAGCGAGTTTCTGTAAAGCCAGGCTCACGTGCGGATGCGGAGGGATGTAAACACTCACAAGAATGAGCGAGTGAAACTCCCGCTGCGAAATAGAGCGGCTTGCAGTTAACAAAGAGCACTTCTAGGTCTAAACAGCACATCTTCTTTAACACAGTTACATCTGTACACCACCGTTCATTGATGTAAAAGCATGTCCTGCTGCCGTGCGATTTCCCTGTTGATTCTGCGTCGCGATCTGCTCTAAACAACTGAAAGCCGGGCAGATGGAGCACGCTGTCTGGAATGACGTCATTCAGCCAGGTTTCCGTGAAACACAGAGCAGCAGAGTGTGAGAAATCTTTATTTGTCCGGGAGAGCAGAAGGAGTTTGTCCGTTTGTTGGGTAGAGAGCGGAGATTTGCCAGATGGGACTATAGGCAACGACATTCGAAATCCGAGCTTCCTGAGAGTCTGATGAGCGCACCGGCTCGCTTCCCCCGTCTGCGCGTCCTGAAGCATTTGATCAGTGCCGCTGCGCCCCCGACAACAACGTTCAGTAAAACGTCCGAATAATTGAAATCCGGTAAAAGATTTTGTGGTGTGTTCTGCTGAATGTTCAGCAGTTCATCCCTGGTGAAACTGATCATGTTTGATAAACAAAAAAAACAGTAAAAACAAACAAAAAACAGTACAAACACTTGAGAGCCAAGCACTGAAGCAGCTGTGTGCGGCGCCATCGAGAGCATGATATAAATATATATAGATGGACTATGAAACCTTCACCTGTTTTTCTCCTTTAATCTGAACGTGGAGCTGCTCAACACACATCCACACATTCGGTTTCTTAGACCCCTCATATGAAAGCATGAGGAGCCAGACCTTTATAAAACGTTTGGGTGGAATATGGATAATGCATGCTATGATTTGTACCAAATTATACAATATAAGATAACGTTTAATATGGATTTCTTTTATTTGTTTATTTGGAAGTTTATTAATTTTATTTGTGCAAAATGAAATTAATTAATTTATTAATATATTTTTAGTTTTTAATAATATTTTTGTATCTGAACCTCATCTTGTACAGTGCCTAAGTTAATCTGGAAATAAAGGCTCTCAAAAGGTCACAGTAAACGATGAGCTAAAGCTCTCGCTGTGCTAAAGGTTCCTGTGTGTGTGTCTGTGGGTCTCTTTATCTCCAAATGCCCGGACTCTATTGCTCTGATCAAATCAAATATTGGTGTGCTGCTAGGCCACATCCACTTTTCTCTCGCACACTTAATAATTGATGGTTATTGCATTATTAAAGTGCTTTGACTATTAATACTGGCTGACACATGAAGGTGAGAACCATAGATCTCCACACACATGAAAAATAATGTGGGAGGGAGTGAATCAAGGAATGGGGAAAAGAACATGCAGTACAGAGAAAAAATAAAACAAGACAGACAAATTCTTTCACTCTGCATATTATAGCTCTTTTCCAAAACCTAGTGAGCTGCCTACCTAGAGAGCGTTTTATATAATTATATACTGATCAGGCATAACATTATGACCACTGGCAGGTGAAGTGCATAACTCTGATTATCTCTTCATCACAGCACCTATTAGCGGGTGGGATATATTAGGCATTCAACAGACAAGCTACTCTAGCTCAAACTGCCTCAAGAAGTTAATACTGGTTCTGATGGAAAGGTGTCAAAATACACAGTTCATCATAGTTTGTTGCGTATGGGGCTGCATAGCAGCAGATCAGTCAGGGTGCCCATGCTGACCCCTGTACACCACTGAAATAATACATATATATAATATATAATATATATATATATAATATATATATATATATATATATATATATATATATATATATATATATATATATATATATATATATATATATATATATATATATATATACATGGTTGGTTCAGTGTTTGGAGGATCTGCGTTTGATGTTGAAAACACATCACCTGCACACATGCAAAGTATGGCACTTTCCTGTGGAGTTATCGATCTGACAGCTTGACCCGAGTATCCACAGGAGGCTCCGAGAAAACTGAAGAGAGAGAGAATGAGAGACAAACAGATAGACAGCCAGGAAACAGAGAGGGAGAGAGAGAGAGAGAGCAGGAGAGAAAGACACCGTGCAAATTGGCAACAACTGATAAAAAAATGAAAGCTTGAAATGAAAGTGAACGATTAATCAAGATTGACAGCAATGAACACTTATTCTCAGAACCAGACCAATAAATACACGCAGACACACAGATGTCTCTAAGCTGCGTTTGTACGGGGAGTGATTGTCTTAATTAAAGCTGTGATATGAAATAGCTTCCTCCACCTAGACTCATGTCACCACGCAATGAGATTACATGTGTTATTGCACTGTAAAGCTACAGTCTTTTGGGGCTGTAAGGAGAATGAGAGACTGATTCTGAGAGAGGACAAGAGAGAAAGAGAGAGAAAGATTCCTCTTCAAGCCCTGTCACATGGCTCATGTCAGTGTTGCCTGATTGATTGAACTCTATGGATTGAATGCAAACAAATGGTCTTGAATGACTCTTGTCATTCATGTATATTTACTGTATTGTTTCCAAAGAATCCTGTGAATTCTGTTATTGAAGTAATTGAAATTAACCAACAATTTTTCTTGCTACAATCCCATTTACACTTCATGCTTTTTGCTATATAGAAACCATCATAAAAATCATGCTTCTGTGATACTTTCATGCCGAGGGCAAAAAAAGCACATGACACTTAAAGGGGTCATATGACGTTGCTAAAAAGAACATTATGTTGTGTATTTGGTGTAATGCAATTTGTTTATGCAGTTTAAGGTTAAAAAAAACACATTATTTTCCACATAATGTACATTATTGTTGCTCCTCTATGCCCCGCCTTTCTGAAACACGTCGATTTTTACAAAACTCATATTTCTGAAAAGCGAGGTGTATGCTGATTGGCCAGCTATCCAGTGCATTGTGATTGGTTGAATACCTCAAGCGTGTGATGGAAATGTTATGCCCCTTAACATATTGTGATGAAACCAAATGAGACACAATGAGACAAAACCAATAAAACCCATTACAAACGAGGCATTTGTTGCATCCAGTGGCGACATAATTACTGATTATAATGACTTATGCTGTTTTCACGCGTTGTGTTGCGTATCGCGCTGCGTAAACATAAAACCATGTCTGCATCTGTGATCGGAGAAATGACAAACAAGCGCTACTCTACACTGCTTACACTCGCATTTGAATCATCAGTAGCAAATTCTTTAAACATAAAAAATGTACTTACAGGCTGTGAGCCAAAAGTGCCAGACTGTCCTTTCAAAGTTGGAACTGCCCAACTTTATAGAAACAACCTTTGAACACAGACCCATCGTAGGCTACTCTGCAGGTTCAGAAAACAGTCCTCCATAAAATGTGTTGCACACATATATAATATTTGGGTTGAACTGTTCTGGAACAGTGTTGTAAATACAACTTAACCACTGATTTCTAGTTGTATCCTCTTTTGGAAGGCAAAACAAAGTAGTTTCGCTTTCACAACGCAGCAAACAGTGTTACACATGACGGGTTTGAGTGAGGAATGGCCGGCGGGCTTGAGAACAGCGCGGCCGGCTGGCTTGCTGCAACCATATGTGACGACCCTGGGCTGGACTCCACTTTGTCCATGGTGAAAGTCGATCTAGCAATCCACAGCGCGAAGTTGATGTATTTCCTCAGCGACCAGCACAAATCAGCTCTAGGCATGACAAAGCGGATATCGTCCTCTTTTGGAAGGTCACAATGAAACACACAGCATCTATACGATGGCGGCGGCGGCAACAACATTAATAAAGTGGGGGTGGGGGTTACGCCTTCTTTCTTTGTGTGAACATTTGGGCGGTGTTATGCAAATCTTCCCACACAGTGACGTAGATATGGGGCGTGTTTAAACGATGCATTTTTATTTTATAAAGAATATTTTTTTAATTTCTCTTATAGAATTATTTAGTAGATATAAAAATAAAAACGTTACATACAGTGTACAGTAGACGTTTCGTTAAATACAGTGTACAGTTCACCCAAAACTGAAACCTACAAAATATAAAAGAAAAGATTGGTAGATTTTTTCCCCTCCATGTAGTGGAAGTCAATGGTAACCACAATTGTTTGATTTTTCAATATTCTTTAAAGGTGTGTTCTGCCAATATATATATATATATATATATATATATATATATATACATATATATATATATATATATATATACATGGTATATATACATACTGTAAGGGAAACAGGTCAATTTAGCTCAAAGGGCTAAATTTTAAAGGGAATTTCACTGAACGAGCCGTTTAACATCAAATCTGCGCTGGATATTAATATCCAAAGTATAGTGAAAACACTATTAATTAGCACAGTAACAAGATCGGCAGTTTAAGACATGAACTTGTGAGCACAAAACACAAGATACTTCTCTTTTCAATATGAATGAGCCTTTATTAGATAAATCTAAGACATATAAACTAATCTAACATGTAAGCACACGCACTCACACATTCACACAAGTTGCAGGAGGATAGAAAGTTAGGGAAGAATGAGTTTAAGAGAATGAAAATGTGAAATCCCAAGTTTACAGCAATACGTGAAATTGCATAGACATGAACAACCATCAATCACTTAATTAACCCTCGCATTGAGTTCATCAATTAGGTTAAAATTATATTAGATAACACCAGTACAGATCAGAGTCTGGAGGTACGTTTACTTGTGATGCCTGTGTAACGGGGTCCCCTTTGTTGTTGCTGAAAAGGGGGTTTCCCGAGGTTGCTGATTGGCTGGAAGTTCAGTAGTCGTTGAAGTGACGTCTTGGGAAGCCCGTGGTTGGGCGTAGGCTGAAGATGCGGAGTTGTGGGCTGGTTGAAGTTTCAGACGGGCATGCAAGGTCAGACTCGGAGACACGGCGTTACAAAACTTAACTCAGAACACAAACTCTCAAACGGAAAAGAAAAAGAGAACTAAAGTAAAAAGAACAGAAGTAAAGTTTGACGAGACTAGGTGGTGTTTCTTCTCATCGTGGCTAAGTAGCAGCAGGCGTGCAAGCCCGAAGCACGCTGGAACGGCGCTCGAAGACCGCTAAAAGTGATGACAAAGCATGACTAAAAGCAAAAGCTAAAAAGCAAAGGCTAAAAGCCGGCATGACTGATAGCGCAAGCTAAAAGCATGACTAAAAGCTTAAACTACAAGCAAAGCTAAAAGCAAAATTTGATGGTGTCCTGAGTATTTAAACTGGCCTTTTGGCCACACCTCAAATGTTGTCTTGACCAATTAGATATTGTCTTTTCTTGGGGTGTTGCATTGTTTGTCCCACCCATTCATAAATCATATGTTATCTTATCAACCAACGTGGTCCGAATTTTCCCTCTCTTGCAGGGTATAATTTGGACATGATTCCTATAACAAGAATATGATACATTTGACAAATAACTGATGGTCAGAAACGTTTCAAGCAAGAAGATTCGAACACACACATACTAAAACATGAATATGAATACTTAAACTATTCAATAGTTATTAAAAAGACATACACAATAAGTGATTAGAAACATTAAAGTCAAATGTGTGGGTTACACATAAATGAATATGGAGTTAAGCAATGGACTGATATCCATTTAGAAGTCTTTTTTGAGTTCATTTTGGTGCATATATGCATTGGAAGGCATTCTCTGTGCCATTCTGGGGAGTAAGGATATGTCCTGTTAACAGGTCTCCTTAGGAATTTCAGTCTGGTTCTGCTAGGTGGGGGGAAGTCAATCCAACGATCTTGTTTACTCTCATGGCTTTACATGTGAGGGTCAGACTGTCCATCTCTTCATTTACTTGCCCCAAATTAGACAATATCTTCTTCGAATTGAAATTGTCAATAATTGTTGTAATGGTGTTAATGTTGAAAGCTGTTCTGTGAAAGAGCTGGTTGGTTATCTAGCTTCAGACGGTGGTGCTAGGAGTTGATTTACAGCATCCTGCCTTTCTGTGGAATTCGGCTCATGTTTCAACCAGGCTCCCGATCGAATGTTTTTTTTTTTTTGTTGTTGAGTCATAATATGCTATATTTATATTATGTTTGTTTTTGAGACTTTAGTCTTTGCAACTTTACAGATCTTCTTTAAGCACCAAGAGCTTGTAACATTCCAAAAAGAATGGACAAATTGAAATCACATCATACGACCCCTTTAAAATCACTATAAAATGAAACTTGCAACCAAATTTTCTTTGCTGTTGTGACATACATCCAAATGTAATGGCTTTTCAAACAAGAAAAAAAATGTGGGGTGGAACTTGATTTTGTGTTTTGGGAATTGATTGGATTATAGAAAGTAGGTGATGCAAACTGAATAGATTAATGTTTACTTTGAGTAGTTGCTCGAGGAAAAGGGTTGAAACTTATTGGACAACATTTATTACCCAGTTCTCGAACCGGGAGTGCATGTTATAAGAAAAAAGATGTTGAGACAGTGTGGACATGGCTAATGTTTTTAATGAAAGATTATGAGGGCACTTTTAAAAGAATTAAAATATAATAAAATTTACAAGAACAGGAAAACATCAGTAAAGGCCTTGCATGCATAAAAGTCACAAGTAAGATTGCTACCACATTACCTTTTTTTTTTGTTCTGATTTTTTTGATTGATGTGTAGTTTGCAAATTCAGTTTTGGCTAAATACATGGCTACTTTGTCAATGGACAATCATGTTTTTCTCATATAGAGAAGCAAAAGAGAACAAGGGGTAAAAGAGGAACAGAAAGATAGAATAAGAAAGGAAAACGCTTTGGCCATTCGAAGAAAAAAATGTAAAACAAACTGCAGCCAATGTGTTCTGCCATGTTTTCTTAGAGACAAGATGCATAGAGCTCTTGTAAACATTACAGTGCAAACATACACACCTTGCATAATAACCAGACCTGCTTACTTGATGAAAGATGCACCCTACCACCCATATCTCTCCAGCACTGCTGTACTCAATTGCCTCCAATGTGTGCCAACCGGTGTGCCTTCCCAGAATGCACTGCTCTGACACTTTAGCACACTTCAGTATTTGTCACTGCTTTCATAGTCCCTTTGCACCAAACCAGAACATATTTTTAGCCTCTATGCTGTCTGGTGTGCCCCTCCTGTGTCTCATTTTCAAACCTAGAACAGAAAGTTTTTGCTTAGAAGAATCTAAGTTTGACTGACACTCCGTCTTTATTTACTTGTCTGAACACGATTACATAAAACACTAAACGTGTACTTATAAATATTGCATGACAAAGCCTGTTTAAGCCACAAATGAACTTCTATATGCTTTTCTCAAACAGGAAAGGGAGACCTGATTGGATCGGACTCACTGACAAAAGAGCAGGTGATCAAGACCAACGCAAACGTGAAAGCCTTGACATATTGTGACCTGCAATACATCAGCCTAAAGGGACTGCGTGAAGTGCTGCGCCTCTATCCTGAATATGCCCAGAAGTTTGTCAGCGAAATTCAGCACGATCTCACCTATAACCTGAGGGAGGGCAGTGGAGCTGACGTGAGTGATGCTTGCAAGCACACATGATGGTATTCAGGGCAAAGGGTGACAATCCCAGTGTATTACCTCTGATTCTGCATCCATGACTGTAAAGGTCAAGCAGTGTGTACATGTGCTTTTTTTAGCCCGAATCATGTGCATGAGGGACTGAGGCAATTGCCTCAAATGTACAGGGCAGGAGTCACTACATCGCCTAAGGATCGGATTATCAATATTGTACGTTGTGCAGTAGAGCTGATATGAGTCCTATAAATAGTACATCATTCAAATAGACAAACACGATAATAGTGCCTTCATGAGCATTATGGTTCATATTCTCTGCTGTATCAATTCTTTTAAATTTCTCTTATAGAAGTATTTAGTAGATATGAAAATAAAAATGTTACGTTACATACAGTGTACAGTTCACCCAAAACTGAAAATTCTGTAATCATTTACTCCAACCTACAAAATATAAAAGAAAACATTGGTAGATTTTTTTCCCCCATGTAGTGGAAGTCAATGGTAACCACAATTGTTTGATTTTTCAATATTCCTTAAAGGTGTGTTCTGCCAAAATATGTTTGTGCAAGTCACTTGTGAGTAAAACTGTCCTCTTATTGGTCAGACTGTACCTGTTTATGTTCAGGGATTCCGCTCATAGAATTAAATACTGCTGCTTTTTAAGTAACGCATTTCTTAATATGAAAATCATACAGCTTGATTCTTTGTTCCATTTGGCTGCTTTGCCAGCACAAGCGAGAAAACCAACTAATATGATACATATTTTTGGTCACATGCCCAAAGCCGCTGCTGTAACATAAAACATATTTTCACAAACAGGTATTTTGATAAAAAAGTGTGTATAGGAGGGGGGGTATAGAGATGTGTCTCTTTTCTTTTTTGTGTTGTTTGTTGTTTAATTACAAAAAAGATAAGAAAACTAGACTTGGAACCATGTAAATACTGTTTGAGGCTACTTTCTTCCCCATGACAAGCAAATTAGAAACAGAAAGTTGTGCAGCATTGCTTTGTGTACGGTAATAACTGGGGCAACCGTTGTATTTATGCTTTTCATGCTGAACATCTGGGCCTTGTGTGTATGGTCATTTTGTGAAAAGTCATTTTAGAAATTTGAATTTGAAAGATTTAAATGTAAATCTGTAACCCTCTACTGCACACCCAGTTGTCCATAGTGAATTGTGCATGTAGAGTTCTGAGTTACTCAGTGAATTCATGAGCTAGGATCTACAGACTGGAGGTATGTGTGTGTAACGCTGCATTGCCCACACCCACAACCAGCAGAAGACAAAATGGATCCCCATCTGCTGTCTTTGGCATCTTTCCTTCCTTCTTGCACATTCTTGAAGTCCGTGTCCTTTCCCTGACTTAGATAAAGCCCCTTCCCCCTCATCTTCAGGATGCACATATATGCCTGTGCTTGAGACCCCTCTCTTACACACATACATTCTCCCAGCCTTGAGTGTAACTTGGAAAGACAGGAATAGCAGCAGGCTGCAGTTTGGAGTGTGTGTCGATACTAAGAATAGCACAGAGGCAAGGCGGGGACTCCGTGCTGGCTGGGTCCCCCGCGCCTCGAGCTAAGATTGGATCCTGTAAGATAAAAATAGCAATGAAGCGAGAGGCGCGGGGGGGAGAGGTGCCTCTTTTCTGTCCTTTTCACTTTTTCCTGCAGTGCTGCTTCTGCAAGGTGTCACATGCAGCTTTCACTCCAGCTGGAGAAAGATATCGCTGTGTTTGAGGAGAGAAAGAGGGAGATAAAGTGGGAAAGAGAGGGAAGGAAGGAACGAATGATGGCTGATGGAGTGGCAGGGACATAATATGTCAATATATACGAGATACTGTTGCAGTTTAACCCTACCTAAAATCGAGAGGTTTTCAATCGGATATACAATTTTCTCATAGCATTATGAAGGGATTTGTTTGACCTAGACCAACCTATCAGCTGTATAGCAATGTGCTCTCAAAACACCTTAGCAACTGCATAGAAATGCCCCGGCAACCAGCAACAATAGCTTGACATCTTGGCAGTGACTTTTGCATATGCAAGCACTTCATTTCCTTCATTTTCCTAAAAATCAAGTTTGTTTGTGCCATGAGACATAAAGGATCAGCATCAATGCTCAATTCACACGTGTCCAACCCCAGAATGCACAGAGAATACCAATGAATGCACACTTGCACATACATTTGCACATAATTACAGAGCTGGTGAGAATAGAAGTGTGATTATTGGGCATCCCTATTACTGTTTGTCTGTGTGTGTTTGTGCACTAGGGCTTTGGAGGAAAAAGGTAATGCATGCTTTCCTCTCTTTCTTGTTATACTTAGCTGTGATTGACTGAATTTGGCGACTCGAGGGAAATGGAAATGCCCAAATAAACACCTCATTCTCTCTCGCTCTCTGGAGAAGGGGAGGGAAAGAAAGTGAAAACTTCTGTAGAAACACCAATTTAAGCATCTTGCACACACACACACACACACACGCTCCCCTCGTGCCACTGGAGCCTGTGTTACTAAGATTGGAAGGAGATGGCTAAAAATAAATTCTGCTTTAGGTGGGGTGTGGGACTGCAGACGGAGCGTGGGGGTGGAGATCATGAGAGCAACGGGGGAAAAAAACAAGATGTGAAGAAAGAGAGAGGCAGGGTGTGGAGAATGGGAGGGGGATTGCAGATAAAGATGGAGAGATTTCAGTCAAATTGAATGGGGGAGAACAAATGTAGGGAAGGGAAGAAGATGATGGGGGAGACGTTCGTTAAGATTTGCTCAAATTGTTATGTCTCTTTCCTTCCTGGTTATGTGATGGAGTTTGTTAGTAATACAGGGATGTGTGTGTGTTGCCACCCTATAGCGACGGACGGTGATTGACACAGTCTTTTATGTGTTTTGACAAATCAAAAATAAACAGTGCCGCCTCTCCTCTCTGCAACCTCTTCTGTGGTGCCGCAGGATTACACTGCTTGCAGCCATTCTTTTTATGACATTCTAAGAACATGCAGTGCTGAGAGTTAACATTGAAGAAATCGAAATCAATTCCAGCTTCTACAAAGAAGAGTGTTTTAGTGTGCAAAAACCAATTGAGGTTTTTTAATCTAGTATAATGGAAAATATGCAGAGAGTTGAGCTGGAGGTGGAGAAACATGGTAGAGAGGAAGAGAGGAACAAGAAAAATCAACAGGCTGTGTTAGTCTGCCACACACTGGTCATGACTCTTTACTACCTATTTGAGTCATATCTAGATTTGCATTTTTTGAAGGAAGTATTAGTGCTTGCAAGGCAGCAGTAGAATAGTTCATGTTAGAGGTAACCCTAGGTTCAACTTAATTTCACAGTTTCATGACAGTAAACAGTGATTATAGATGGCTAAGTAGATGTAAGATCACAATTAAACTTGCAAATAAATGCAGGTAAGAAGGCCGGTCACTATTCAGTATGCAAATATTGCAGTCAGATTGCTGCCAATTTGAACGTGAAACATTTTATTCAAGACTATGAATGGAGGATTTTCTTTAAATGTAATTTATTTCTGTAGAATTTTCAGCGGCCATTACTCCAGTCTTCAGTGTCACATGATCCTCATTCTAATTTTCTTTCTTTCATTCAATTATTCTAATTCTAATTTTCCAAAGCCTATTAAATGTTAAAATGTTAAATTTGAGGGAATGTGTTTCTTAGAGTAGTTCTTATGATTTTGTGAGTGTATTATATTTTATTATTGTGTGTTTTTTCACAATTCATTTCATAAAAATTTGATTTTTTTTTAATCGATTGATAGCACTACGTATAAATATCAACATTTTATTTTATTAATTACTTTAATCTTTATTAAAATGCAGAAGACATTGTCCATGAAGGCTTTTTGGAGTTTATTTTGCAGAATTAAACAGACAGACTGTCTGTACATTATCCCAGTTATTATTACACAGCTACCTGTACTGTACTTATCAAATAAATCAGTACATAGACATTAAATATCTATGTTAAAATGTTCTTTTTAATAAGTGCCATGAAAGAGTACATAGAAAAATATTAGATCACATCAAAATGAAGCTTTCCAGAGACATATGTGTAATAGGAAATAAATGTCCAAGATGTACATCTCAAAAACAGAATACACCTGAAATTAAAAGGTTCAAATTATATTATATAAAAAATTAGCAGAATCAGAAACACAATCAGAAAATTAAGATGTACAGGGTGAAGGAAGAATAAAAAAAGATAGAATGGTTGATAAGTACAGTGTTACTTTGCAAGTACTGTTGTAAATATTACGACACAAGCTCTGATTATACCACTTCTGCTGATCGAACGGCATGTGTATCTACTGCGTTTCATACTGACACAAACATAACTACATCTGCTCTTCTCTCTCAGCTGGACTGGGAAAGCAACGGTGGTCTGGTGAAGAGAAGAAACTTCCTGCTATCCGTGAGGACGAGGAGAATGATGAAGAGCAGCACTCAGTGTCAAGGGCCCCACGTTCCTTCTCCCCTTCGCCTCACCCGGGGCCTCAGCTCCCCCCTGCGATCGCCTCTCCTCCCCCCTCGCCCCTTCCGCCCTCCGTCAGACCACACGCGACCCGCCACCCTCCAGATCCCTGTGGTCAGTTTCAGCAGCGCCCCTCCAGAACTCAGCCCCAGGTACACATCACATCCTCAATGAGCTGCAGCCCTCTGAGGGCTCTCATAAGAACTTTACTGATTCATAATTTAAGTATCCAGCTTCCATGACAACCAGTTTGGATTTGAATCGCTGCCTGCTCTAGTGATTGGCTCTTCAATTTTACACTAAGAAATCAAGGCAAATCTAAAGCAGGAATTTAATTAGCAAGATGTTAAGGAATCAATTTCGATGTAGGCAGTTTTATATTAGCAGTCAAAAGTTTGGAATAATTAATATTTTATGTTTTTGCAAGATGTCACTTATGCTCATCAAAGCTGCATTTATATTTGATGAAAAAAAACAAACCCAGAAAAATAGTAATATTATAAAGCATTATTACAATATAAAAAAACTGTTTTTCTATTTTAATATATTTTAAGATGGAATTTATTCCTGTGATGGCAAAGATGAATGTTCAGCCAGCCATTTTCTTCAGTTTTCAGTGTCACACGATACTTCAGAAATCATCATAGGAATAAATTATAGTTTAAATATATTAAAATAGAAACCTTTTTAAAAGTTACTAAAGTTATTTTAATATTAGTATTTCAGTTATTTTTAAACCACACTGATTGAATCCTTACCAGCTCTTGATCAGCTGTGCATGAACAGTGCATTTGTCTGATGTCTCTGCAGGTTTGTGGACGGCATAGAGACAGAAAGCAATTCCAGCTCAACACAGAGGTTTGAGTTTGGTCCCACCCTACCTCAGAGCGGTCCTCCATCCCCTTCCCCAGGTACACACACAACAACAAGACAGAATACGATTTCAGAAAGGAAATATTATGAAGTGATATTTCCAAAAATAGACTGTCTTGCACAGTATGACTTATTCTGCAGGTTATTCTGTCCAAGAACCGCCCACGCAGACAGGAAGGGACCATCTGACCAATATGTAAAACTGCCAACTATTGTTTTTTTTTTTTTACATGACATTTAGGTGTGGTACATCTGAAATTGTATATGAACCTCAAAGCAATACAGAATAGTTTTGCTGCTCAGGGAGATTTGTCCCACTAGCATTTCTCAATCACAACACTTCAGTACCTTTGAGGATAAGACTTGTGATGCCACAGACCTTGAACTTTATAAACCTTAGCAAATCCATTTATTAATTTTTCCTCTCAGTGATTCATCATAGCAGCCTGGGATCTTTACTAATGCAACTTTAATTCCCATGCACAGTGACTTTAATCGGTTCAAACAGATTGCAGCTCTTACAAGTTTTGTGTGCAATATGCATCAGACGGCCAGGGAACAGTCTGTGGCAATAAACTTATTTTCTTCACCCATCCAATCCTCCCTCACTGTATTAGCTTAAAAAATATGCTGTAACACTCTCTATAAAAAAAAAAAAATAAACTTACCTCGTTTTGTGTGCATCTGTGTGCAGTGAACCAGGAGCAGCTGGAGACCAAGCAGAGCATCACCAAACTGAGTGAGGAGGTAAATGAAACAAACACATTAAATCAGAATTAAACAAATTATATTTAACATAAATATAAACATGCTTTCCCTTTTGATGTCATTGTGACCCAAACCTCCAGACCAATTCCGGTCTTAAGTAGTACAACACTGTGTATAGAATTTTAGTACTCGGAACCGGAATAGGTCTCGAGTCTGGGTCAAAACCGAGTCCAGATGCTTCTGAGTCCAGGACAAGAGCAAGACCGAAAATACGATCTTGGATTTAGACAAACTCCTAAGTACTACAACACTGCACAACATGCAGGTTATAAAATGCTTTTAAATCTGTGAAGATGTCTGAAAAGTAGATCAGGCTCTACCAAAACCAATAAGCCACTAGAGGCCATGCATTACATTGATTTTAAAAAAGTGGCTTATTGATTTTTGTAAAAAAGGCTGCACTACAAGCACTATCATAAAACAGATCTTTGTTCAGTAAGTACAGACGTGTGATAATATAGAGTCAGCTACCAAACATAAACCCAGAGAGATTGATCAGGAGAAAAAAAAACTCACCTCCTAAAACGACTTAATTTGTGACAGCGGAATGATTCGAGAGACATGCAGCCACTACAGCCATAAGGAAATTGTTACCTGGGCATTGTTTAATGTGAATAAGCTTTGAATGAAGAACATCAGTCAGTTTTTTTTTTTTAGTAGCCGAGGTCTTGAACTATATGCTCCATAACTTACATTCTGTTGATCAATTCATTCACAGATGTCTAGTCTATCCCCAGCAAGTCTGCTCAGCTGAGCAAAGAGCTACAGGAAAAGGACACGTCTCCTCCTCCGGCCCTTGCTTGTCATTGGATCTCAACCTCTCCTGACAGCCCTTAATCCAACAAATGCCTCCGTCTACCCCAGCAGTAGCAGCAGTCCAACAATACACCCCACACCCAGCTCCTTCAACCCACAGTCACATCGTCCTGCAACCGCTCAGACCTACTTGCCCCCTATTGGACAGCGCAGACACTGGGGAGCATTTGTCTCGCCCAGCTGTCTCATACCCACCAAACCTGCCGCAGAGACCCCAAACACAGGTTCAGGCAGGCTGTTCGAGGGGGACCTTCCTTGCCAGTCCTTCTTTCTCCAGTGCCAGCCCAAACGGAGGGGGAAGGCACCCAGGCAGCTCCGGCCCAGCCACCGCAAGCCAGCCCACCCCCTATCCCCCATCTCCTAACTTTTCCTTCTCACTCCCCTTCTTTCCGCTCCCAATCTACTTCCTGCTCTCCCTGCCAGGGTCCTCACCGACCTGCCAGTCACAGCAGAGGTTTTGCTACCCTCGACCCCCCCAACAGGACACTCCACCTCCCACCACCCTCTCATTGTTCTGCACCACCCTCGATCAGTAACTCCCCTGGTGACACGCGGCTGGGGATCAGTCCGTTTCCCTCTTTCCCCTTCTTCACTGACGCACATCCACTGACACCGCCCCTCAGGTCCAGCCACGATCGTGCACCCCTCCTTCTTGTCCGCACACCTCCCCACCCTTGCCCTGCTTCCTGGACTCACTGCCAGAAACCCAGCACTTTACAGTCCCCGCAGAACCCCAGTCCGGGACCTCCTCAGTTAGAGTTTGAGATGCAAGAATGGGTAGCAGGAGGAAGGCCTTCCACAGAGCATATCAGCTTCATAGATGAAGAGGGACCGCCACTGTGAGAGACTGAATGATGAAATACTACGATTAGTTGACTTAGCAAATAGGGGAGTGGTGAACTGGGCTGTGACTGCAGTCAACCCAACACACCTACAATCTGAATGACAGACAAAACTGATTGCTGTTCCTTCAGGACAATACTTTTGTAATTGGAAAAGCTTGTGGCTCTGTTCTAAACCCTAGTGAGCTACCTACTTTTACAGACAGCATTTTTAGGTATCATAGGCATGGTACTGACACCTTTTTCAAATGGTAAACCGCTAAAATTATGCTGTCTTAAAGCATATGAGCATGTGGCTAAAATGTTGACACTCTATTGTAGTGTGTATCATCAAGAAAATAAGACATCTTCATCTACAATCATTTTTACAAGTCGAAAATCTTGTAATTACGGTAATACCAACAGGATTTTACATTTATTCACAGTAGTCTCCAAATAGAGTCTCATTTTTAGCATGCTGCTAGTGCTGACAGAAATTGTCAACAAAGAGAAGCATTGATAGGAACAGTTCCTAATTAAGAATTAAAATGTTCAGTTCTAATATTGTGTGTCAGACTCTATTGGAATCAACTGTGAACAACTATCTTGTGGCTGTTTAGTTAGACTAATGGGTTTGATGGCTTTTAGACTGGGTTTGGGAACTTGTCAGCTTGGTCAGGTTGAGAGACAAGCTGTGTTTTCAGCAACGACAGTTGATACCAATGAAAATGGTTTTGATCAGTCATTTATGAGGTTCCTTTTTGGATAGAATGCTACTTTAGATTGTAGCTGCCTATGAAGACAGCTTACAGTAAGGCAGCTTTCTATGATTTGGAACAGAGCCACAGTGGCATTCACCACTTGGGAGCACCCTCAGTACCTGACACCAGTCAGTCACTCTCTTCTGAGCACTACTTCATGAAGTTTCTCTTCTAAAGGCATTCTAGGTTCTTCACAGGCATCATAATCAACAAAGCATGGTGACCAGAACTGCAAGATACTGCAGTGGGTCACTACATTGCTATGGGAGTTTAATAGAACAAGTGAAAGTGCACTGATTAACTTGCATGGCTTTGCACTAATCACGCACAGAATACAGGAATTGTCAGGTGGTGTTTCTTATCTCTGTATTACCAAAACTATGTTTTTTACATTACCAAATTACCCACTTTGTAAATCAAGTTCATATTTGAATTTCGAGAATTGATAAATGAATAACGCTGTCACAACACATTATCCATAATACGTTTTTTTTTTTTTTTTTCATCTAGGGACTGTTTCCCAGGTCACTTAACACATTCACTAACCAGAATCATGGAGTTGCATATTCAGTCAGAATGTAGACCTTAGGAAATGCCTGTCCTCCACTTCTGTGAAAATGATCAGATAATAGCTGAAGGAACCAAAAAAAAAAAACAAAAACAACTTCACTGACGCGCGCACACACACACCCACCCACCCATATATACACAACCAGAGTCCAGATAGATAGATAGTGGAGATCAAAAATCAGAGAACAATCTACAAATAGTCGTTCTTTTCTGAAATACAGTTAATCTTCATTGCTCAAACCATTTGAAGGAATATTAGCTGTGGGGCATACCACTGTTCCACTAATATGTTTGACAACATGCTCCTCAGTAAAGGTTAGTCTAGCCTTTTGATTCTTTCTGCTGATGAGAGGCTTGGTCACTGCAGATTGCTCTTTCAGAGTTCTCTTAAACGTGCTTAGTCAGATCCATACCCTGTTCAGCACTGCCGAGCAATTCCAGCTGCAGTGTTGAACCGATTCCTCATTGAGAGTCTCACCGCATTATCCTGTCTTCTAGTCCATTTGTCTTACATGGACAACCAGCCTTTTTGGGGGACTTGAACATGGACAACCAGCCTAAAGATGCAATATTCGAGAAAGTACAGATTTGGAACGACAAACTTCTGTGCAGTGGCTGTAAGTGTTGTCTAATTTTGATCAGAATTCTTTTTCAAATATATCATTTAAGTTTTTATACTGTGCCTCACGATACAATTAATTTATGAAATATGCTTAAAAAACTGCACTTCTACTCCTGTTAGAATGACTTCAAATAGTAGGGCTAAGGGGTGACCTTGAAATTTAGAAATTGTAGGTTGTTCTCTAATTTTGATCTCTATTGTGTGTGGTGTGTGTGTGTGTGTGTGTGTGTTTGGTGTGTGTGTGTGTGTGTGTGCATGTATATATATATATATATATATATATTCCCAATCACAAATGATTTATTTAGCACTTGTCCCTTGTATAATAGTTGCAGCAAACTAGCGCAGGACATTTTGTCTGCTGCTCACAGTTATCACAGTTATGGCCACCATTCACAAAACAAAACTCATCTTGATTTTCTTTATAATCTGGTTTGAATTCAGTGGTTTAAATGTCACAAATGTGCCACCACATTTCCGGAGCTATGACAATAAATGAAAACAAACATTTTGATGTTATATTTCCCATTGAGTTAAAAGTTCAAATGTTTCACATCTTGCATTGCTAGAAATTAGAATGGATTTGTTCAAGTTGAAGAGCGGGGGGCAAACAAACAAAACTCGCAACGGGCACCTAAAAAGGGGGCGCAAAAATAATCATTTTCATAAGTGTACTAAAAATAAATAAATAAATAAACCCACTAAAAAGCATTACCAGCCCATCTGGCTGTTTTCATTTACTTGCCAAAGCCAGTAAGTTACGTACTCACATTTGCTATTGGCAAAGTTGTTAATTTTTTGACCCTGCACACACCATGCCTGGTATGCCAAGCACTCTAGCATATATTAGCCTAATAGGTCATGTTCTGTTGCCCAAGTTACTCCTATCTCCTTTAAAAGAAGTCATAAAAGGCATACTTAAGACAATTATCAGAATACCGGACTTGGATCAAAATGGTCAACACTACTATCAGCTTGTAACATGCGAAAAACAGTAATATATTTAGCAGTCAGACTATGAAGGGGTCGAGACATGTCTCATACTGGGAACCCATGCAGGGTTCTGAGAGCTTGGCATGACACCTAATAAATAGCCAGAGAAAGTCAGCATAGCCTTCTACAACTGACAATAAACACATATACACAGCTTTAGCCATCCTGCCAGCGTGCCTTCTCATTAAAATATATACAAAACATCCTATAGCGCTCCCCATTTTTTCAGCGTTCACAATACTTCAAAAGCTGTTGGTCAAATCACAGGTAGAGAGCACTGACTGCACTTTTATTTCACTGTTCTATTTATTTGAATGATTTTATGTATGTATTTATCTGCTGTCCTGATAAGAAGAGTTTCCCATGAGGAACCTCACAGATGATTCTTGCAGCTGGTGCCCACGGAGTCAGAAACACCTCAAACTGAATTAGTTTCTCACCATCGTGTGATTGTGGATTTTCAGTAATGAACAATCACCTCAGCATCTCTGCTATATCTTGGAGGACCAGCAAGAGACTGGCTACAAACTGAGCAGCCAGTGTCACCTCTTTTCTCTAGCTGCCTTATAATTTGGCACATCTCCTTGGAACCATACTGATATCATCTCGTTTTATTAGTTTGCTGAAGGACGCATGGCACGTGAGGACGCAAGCAACGGTGTACTTGCTGAAATAGGGAAGGGGCACGTTGTTTATAACACAATAGAATACTTTGGTTTCTATTTTCTTACCTAGGTCAGGGGGTATGAATATGGGATTAGTAGGAACTTTGATGGACTTTGGGTTTCCTGCATGTCCATTTAATTTGCATGAGGAATGTGCCTGCATATATGGGGGGAGGGGTTTGGGCTGCAGACCCAAGGCAAACAGGGGGTCCAGTATATTTTTTTTTTTTTTTTGTATTTTTATTAACTGTAATGAGCTTTAGGAGAGACACTCACCAAGATAAAAAAACAAAAGGTGATGTTTTTATAAGAATAAAGACTTCTGTGTTCCTTTCAAAACTACTTTATCCAAAGAATTCACAAAATACAAAGTTAATTATATTTGGTTGATTTGAAATAACAGTTATTTCAAAACAACCAAACTCACTTTAGTTTGTTACTTTATTGTTCTTTTTTTATTTTTGGGGGGTTTCTGCTACATTTTTGTAATTTTTTTTGCCACAAGATAGAACATTGTTTGGATTCAAACCATAGACTGTAAAAAAAGAGAGCGACAACGAATTTCCACTTCAGAAAATTGAAGCCAGAACATCCCAGTATTGCCATTGACGTTATTTTGGAGCCTGTGCAGTAGTGATTGTGAGGTAGAGCCGCAATATCAAAGAAGTCCCACCCAAAAGACCCAATTGCAAGCTCCCAGTCATGACAAACACACCTTGTTTTTAATAGCATCAAATAAACAAATTAAAGCAAACTGTATTAGGGAAAACATAGACTTGAAACATACATCAGTGTTATAAGAATGATGGAAACCATCTTTGGAAACATTTAAGTGTAATTTGACCTTTTTATTTTAGTTTAGCTTACGTCCCATTTGTTAACTTGGAGATGGCAGGGTTTATGACCTGTAGATGCATGTCAGCTACCAGATGTGTGATCAAAATGTTTTGGCTCAGTTTTCAGGATGTGTACTTTTCCTGATTTCAAATGTTTTTCCTATATGAAGCACCAAAGGCACAACCGGTCTGAACATGTGAGAACTGGGACACTTATCAGAATATTTTGTTTTTTTTCTGCAACTTTTTTTTTTTTTTTTTGTGGTAGCTGTGTTTTGGTAGACAAAGTAGAAGATAGCTGATTTTGGGAAAAAAGGGTCAGAGGCAAGATTCCAACCTGTTTTTTCCTACATGAGTACCAAGGCATGACATTTCTGACGCATGTGCCTCATCTCCAAACTCTTTTTTGGGGTTTGCTGAAGGAAAAAGCCCCTTCCCGCAAAAATATATTCTTTTGGGGGAAAAAAAAGGGTCACATGCACGGATTTCCAACGCTGTTTGTCCTAAATGAGAACCAAGGCATGACATCTCTGACAGCAAATGTGCTCTCCTCTCCAAGACTCTTATGTGCTGAACAAGCCCTTCCAGCAAAAAAAACAAAAGACACAAAGCAGTAGGACTGCTCCAATGGCAGAGGCCTGCTATTTATTTGCGTAGAATCAACTGCACTAGAGAGCTTCAAAAAGTAGGAGTTATGAGGAGCCGGCTGTCATGTAAAGATAAAGGGAGTAAAAATGAGAAAACAAAGAAACCTGTGTAAAGAGCAAACAAACTTCACACCTTTGCTTGGCGTGGGATGGTTTCTAGGAAAGGTCCTTTTATATGACAAACATGCGGCTCTCTCAATTAAACCCCACATAAGCCTATTATTCCAGAGAGGAAAATACAAAGGGAGAAAAAACAACCTGAAATGGAAATTAAAAATTACCCCCCCAAAAAAATATATTTATATATTTATGTTTCGATATATTTTTACGATTGGTAGGTATCCAAAAAAAAAACGAACAAAAACACAGCAGTCTTTTTCTAACCGTGATGTCAAAGCCCGAATTAAAATAATACTAGTTCGAATAAGATCAATAATAACTCATCAAAACCACAAACCAAGGAGTCTAAGCTACCTAAGAAGCGTAGCCCTGAGAGTTCTAGTCAGCTTTCTCCAAAAGGGAGTCCAACGCAGCAAAGCCTCAATCCCCCATGGTGTGCGGCTGCAACACACGTTTACAGGAACTTTTTTCTCCTTCATATTAAGTCCAAAAAAACAAACAAGCAAACAAACAAACAAACAAAAAAAAAAACCAATAGTTCCAAGAGTTCAGCAGAACAATGTATTTAAGCCAAAGTACGCTAAAAGCCCCATAATGGTGCTGTGGCCCCCTCGGCAACCTTGTCTCTGATTTCCGAAGCTGATTCAGGGTCTCCACCAACAAAGGTGTCTTGTGCAACAAAACAAAAACGGAAGAGCAAAAAAATGAAAACTCGAATCTAAAAAACGAAAAACACACAGGAGATGTGATCCTCCTAGAGTTTTGTTAGTGAGGCTGTATCCCGGCCTTCCTTCAAGGTCATGCCAGATACTGCGGCATTGCCGTTTTTGGAGTCCCTGAGAGAAAAGAGGGAGATGTGAACGTTAAATCATTACTATGACAGCAAACAAAGATGAAACAACTACTGTACCCACAGATCATGCCAGTCTGTCGATCACCTGTCACAAGAGGTTGGGATCTGATGCCTGGGTGAGTTTGTGTCAGATATCAACAAAAGCCCATGTCCCTTAGCTTGTCTTGTCTCTCTTGTGAGTCCTGGAAGAATGCGAAAAACCTAACACAAACTTATATTCTTGACAATGTACAACGAGTCCTATTTAACTCGAGGACTGGTCTTACTATTAGATACAAATAAACAACACTAAAGAAAATCTTCACAAAAAATGTATTTCCAACTGCCGCACTGTGTTATTTTCTGAAACAGCATTGTAATGCCTGAACAAAACTGTTTAGAGGATTAATAATAAATAAATAAAAAAAAGAGCATCCAAATTAATATTTAGGACAAAATTAAAGATTTCATAAATATTTTTTCCCTTGCCATTTATTTAATAGCACCATTAAATTTAACAAATAATTTTTTTTGTTAGGATTTCATTGTGTATTCTCTCTTTAGGACATTGAATGCCTTAATTCAAACTGAAAACTTAAACTAAACAGACATTTTAAATATATATATTATATAAAATATAATAAAACAAACGATTCATGATTAATATTTAATAATAATTTGACAGGCTTTTACTGTAAATGCTTTTGTGCATGTTTGGACAAACTGAGAGCGCAACAGTTTAAACTGTCCCCACTACACCTCCACAGGACCCACGTGTCCTGAGCTCCTCCACCGTCCTCCCCTCATTCCAGATGAGGTTTAGAGATGCAGAAGGTGGCAGCCAGCTGCAGCTTCACATTGGAGTGACCCTGAAACATAGAAAATGAAAAACATAGAAAAAGAAGCGCATTACACAAAAGCAAAATAACTACCGGCTCCGGCAGACAAGGGGCAAGAGCAAGGGACAGTGATAAGTGGGAAACAAGCAGCAGCACAAGGACACTATTGTACAGACAACAACAACAACAAAAATGTATTGAAAAAAGCTCACAACTGAGAAATCAGATGAGCTAATGACAATGCACTGACCATGTAAATTATTAATTAATTTTGGAGCATGTCGTCCATTGGTCATAATGAGTTCCTTGGCAGTGTTTCCATCAGCAATGTTGGCCAATATGCACAATGTCTGCAAAAGATGACAAAGCATTGTTAAACATCAGCTCTGGAAACTATTAAAATCAATTCTCCTAAACAAATGTTCCGGGTTCCATAGCAGTTATCTGCATGTTTAAGGGAAAAATAAAGATGTTTCTCATGGTATATACATATATATATATATATATATATATATATATATATATATATATATTAAGTAGATATAATATATATTATATAGATATAAACTTAATATAGAAAACAATTTAAGATCAATTTTACATAGGAAATATAGAAAACAATTTTATAACACTATTACTGGTGTTACTGTATTTTTAATCAAATAATTGCAGCCTTGATGGGAATAAGAGACTTCTTTCAAAAAACATTAAACATGTATATGGCACAAAAATACACACAGTTTAATGCACCACAGTGTATCACACTCAAAACATAACTGATTCAGAAGAGAAAGAAAACAGTCAGAAAGAAAAAAAAAAAGCTGATAAGACAAGAGCTAAAGACTTTTTCTATGTCATTTAAGATATGATCAGTTTTACATTCTAAAAAGTATTAACTTGTATTAAACTGGGAACATTCTTTTAACAAAACGCCTGTGGGAATATAAGAGCTGCTTGAGACGTCTTACTAGTCTGATTCTGTAAGACCTAGTGAGCACAATGCTATCTTAGTGTGTTTGAGCAGCTCACCTGCTCTTTGACCTCTATGCTGTGTTTCTCCCTCCAGGATAAGCGTGACCGCTTTCATTATCTGCTTCCCATGTGAGCTCATGACCTGGTCGTATATGCTGCAAAGACAGGGAAAAGGGAAAGACAATTAGTGTGTGTGTGTGTGGTGTTACAGAAAGGCACACACACACACACACACACACACACTCACACAGTGGGTATAGAAAAAGAATCCCCCTCCCTCTCCGCCTCACTCTCATTTAGTTGCTTTGCAGCCTGAAATGAATGAATGCTTCATCCAGCTGTATTTACTCAGTGCAACTTAAACCATCCAAGATATAACACCAACATGTCAGAGAGAAAATAAAATAAAAATAGGACAGAATCACTGAGTTGGAAAAAGGATCACCACCTTGTGTCAGTATTTTGTTGAACCACCTTTTGCTTTAATTACAGTTTTTAGTCTGTTAGAATATGTCTATGTCTCTACTAACTTTGCACATCTAGACTTTGCAATATTTGCCCACTCTTCTTTGCAGACCTGTTGAATTTCAGTTAAATTTAATGGTGAGCGTTTGTGGACTGCAATCTTCAAGTCAATCCACAGATTTTCAGTGGGGTTTAAGTCTGGGCTCTGACTAGGACATGCAAGGAGTCATTTTTAGGAGGGGGGTGATCCTTTTTCCAACTCAGTGATTCTTTTTGCAGTTATTTTTTTCTTGTTTATTGGTGTTATATCTTTCACTTGGATGTTTCAAGTTGTAAATACAGTAAATCCAGCTGGATAAAACAAAAAGCTGTCTTCATTTCAGGCTTCAAAGCAACAAAATGTGATTATTTTAAAGGGGGGTGATTATTTTCTATACATTTTTTCATACATATATACATACATATATATATATATATATATATATATATATATATAGATACATAATATATATATAGATATATATATATATATCCTGACAAGCAGCTATGGAGTTTATTTCTTTTAATATTTTTATTAGATTATTTCTTAGGGATTTCTCTGAGACCTTATATGTCACAGCTGTAAGTCTGGATGTCCTGTAAAGAGCACATTCAGGGCTTTTCAGAGATACCAAATGTTTGGATGTTTCACCATGACCACTCCCTCTTCTTGGTCTTTAAAGATGGCTGACATTAATTTAGTGATCAAATTCAACACCCTTATGGAAGTATAATATTTTGTAATGATCATTTAAATCTGACTAATTTTCCAACATTAAAACTCAGGAAAAAGTTATGGGGTTTCAAATCAAAATATGACTTTCTGTTATGAAACAGGACATCGATTTCATACATGTCCACTGTAGAGGACACCGGGACTAAAAGCATGTTTATTACGCAGTTTGGGAGACACAACAAATGAATAGGGAAAGAAATTAATTTCAATATTCCTAATAAATACTAGATAGTATTATGAAAATCTTGGTAATTATTACTCCCATTACTACACTTCTTTTTTCACTACACGTTGCCCCCAAAAACAAATTAATATGCAAAATTATATACAGTGTATAGATACATTGTACATAATGGGACAACCTGTTTATGGCCATTTTACACACGTTGCATAAAGCAAAATGGTATAACCAATCATTCTGTTATATCTTTCATAACACAGTTGAGAATCATTTTTATACAAAGTTTGGTATAAAAATGGATTGGGGATTTAAAAAAAAAAAAAAAAATGTTTTTGCCTTTTCATGTCTTGTTATTTATTTTAAAAACAGGACTTTTTAAAGTCCTGGTGTCCTCTACAGAGGACATAGCATAACATATTAATAAAATATCACTTTTCAAAAATGTTATTTTTCCATTTTTTTCTAATGCTCTATAAAATGTTGTGATGTGATGTATTTTATATAATAATTCAACTTCTTTTTCTTTCCTTTTGGTAGTCAGGAGGAAATAAATATACATATATATATATACATAATGTGTGTTACCGGCCGGGTGGAGAGCAGGTTTCGAAGTAGCCCCAATGTTTTCATGAGCACATTGGTATCAGGATCAGACAGGAGTCTAAAAAGCTGTTCTGTGCCCAGGGCTCGAACTATCTCCACCTTCACCTTCTGATCTGCCTGGAAGGCCATGTTCTGCACAAACACACATTACAGATTCTGATGACAGAGTGTTTTCATACTGAAACTCTGTTGTGGACCGAAGTCTGTTGGTCTTACCATGAGAGCCCAGATGCCGTTGACCCTTAGAGCTGGACTGTCACTTTGTGTGAGGCTGCATAGTAACTCGATGACCCCAGACTCTAAGATAGGCTGTGAACACACACATCAACAGTCACTTTTTAAAGACCAGCGGCACTGGAAATATCCCTGATATTTTTTTTTTAAAGAAAAATCTTATTCTTCTGTCTTCTGTTAATAATATTACTATATTGCCTGACCGTAGTAGTTTTAAAAGCTTTAAGTTTGAAAGTTTTCAGTTCAATAATAATTATAATAATATTACTTTTACTGAACAACTGAAAGAAATTTAAAATCCTGGCTGTATAATGCTCATAAAGCAACAAAGTGTGTGAACTTTACCTCTTTGCTGGGTGAAAACTCCAGCAGGAGGTTGCATAGTGTTGAAGAGGCCATGACCAGGACCTCATCTGGTGCGTTCTGCAACAACTACCCACAAAAACAAATGTGCATTCAGTTAGGGTTTGATTAGCGTTCAGATTTAACTCAACATCATCTGCATATCATACCTTCATTAGTGGCTTCCATACTGCATGATCATGGAAACTTGTCCTTAGCTGTTGTACAGACCGTGATAAACTGTGCAGACATCTAGAGGAAAGAAATAAATTGAAAACTGAAATGAAAAGAGCAAACCACAACCTTTCATTCTCTCAGTTCTTTCAAAATCCAACTGTTGTGCATTTTCAACAAACACATTTCACATTTAAACAAATATTCAACAGTTTGAAGTCTGTAAGATTTTTAAAAATGTTTTTGAAAGAAGTATGTTTTTTTTGATAAGGATTGATTAGTAATTTGTTTTTTATTTTTGATTTTTTTTATATTTTATTTGTTGTTTATGAGTAATGGTAAAAAAAATCTTAATGACTCCAAACTTTTGCATGGTAGTGTACATGGCAGTTTTAATTCTCTTCATTTTTTTGCCAGTCAATTAAGAGAAAAGGTGTATCATACCTGACTGCTGCTAACCGTACTTTGATACTAGATTCTGATAGGCCACTAACAATCCTGTCCATCATGTTTTCCGTCTCTGTAATCTGTAGTAGGTATCAATGCAGTGAACATTCCAGTCACGCTTTTGACTTTTGTTTTTTTTTTAAACAGAGCACTTGCAATATAATATAATCACCTTTTTCCTGATGTCCTCGTCATTGGAGCCCAGCGAGGCATAGAGTTTAAAGGCTGCTTGCCGCAGCTCATGCGCATGTTTCAAGTCATGGTCCAACTACAGGAAGATAAATGATCAGATAAACTGAGTGTACATTATATCAGAAAAGCAAAAGGTACCTGGTTACACCCACTCTTGAAATCTACATACTTGGCTTTATACAAATAGAACAGAAGTCTCTGGTATGTCTTAATTTAGAAAGCTAATGAAATGCATGCATGTGAACGTGAGTTACCCTCTTAATATCAGTGATGGCGCTGACAGAGCTCGGGTATTTAAAGTAGTCAGCTAACATAGACACGAGGTGATCGGTGACACTTGCAATCCGTTGTAGTTCTATATCCGGCTCCATCAGGTAGGCTAGCGTCTCAGCCCCCTCCACCCTCTCCTCCAGTAACCGCTCTTTACTGCACATCCGCACCAGGCATGGTAAAGTCTGTCCACACACACAGAACTAGTTCCTATGCACTTTCAATGGTGACACTTTTGCATTCATCACATATATGTAGATGTTTTTTGCAGGTACCTTTAGTACAATACAGTTGTCGTCTGTCCTGATGGCTCCTGCTCGACACATGTATGTTAAACTGAGAGGAAAAGAATGCAGGTTTGTAAAAGCTAAGGACAGATTAACCATGCATTTTCACAAATAACCTGCAAGATGAGATTTGCTCACCATTTGGCGGCTGTAAGCTGCATTTCGATGGGTTTGTCCCTTTGCATCATTCTAACAAAAACCTGAGAGAGCTGCTCACCATCTACAAGCACTGAGAAACACATACATATAAACAAAATAGTATTAGATTCAGCAGGCTTAAGCATTATTTTATTAATTGTCTCCATAGACATACAGAAAACCTAAATAAATGTTTTAAGCTTTGAACCAAACCACCAGCTCTTACATAATCACAACATCTGATTCAAAGAAAAAAGGAACATTACAAAAAATGATGAATCAGACTTTATGTCATTTGCTATGAGAAAACTCTGCTAATAATTTTAGGCTCTAACACTACACCATAAACTAATCAAATCAAATGTTTGGCGTCAGTAGGATTTGTGCAAAGGTTTTAAGTCTCTAATGCTCAAAGGCTGCATTTATTTGCTCAAAATACAGTAACAATATTGTGAAATACTGTTACAATTTAAAACAACTGTTTTCTATTCTAATACATTTTTAAATGTAATTTATTCCTGTGATGGCAAAGCTGAATTTTCAGCAGCCATTACTCCAGTGTCATATGATCATTTAAATCATTCTAATATGCTGATTTGGTGCTGAAGAAACACTTATTATTATCAATGTTGAACACTGTTTTGCTGCTTAATATTTTTGTTCTGAATGTAATGTTTTACTTCCAGAAACCCTACTGTTGTGCACTATTCTTTTATTTCACTGAACAGCGTTTCAGATATTACCAAAGATAATGAAAAACTGCAACACAAAAGACAAGTCAAAGATCATCTCTGATGAACGTCGTGCCAGGAGGACAAAAATAAGTGGTGATCAAATGATGGTTGATGGAGGATGAGGGTCGTGCTCACCATTCACCAGTGTCATAGAGACCTGAGCGTTCTCATAGGCCAAAACTGAGAAACACTTCAATGCCTGCATCCGTACCTATGGAGAGAGTTCACAGAACATAATTACTCAGAATACACTGACATGCATAAAAAAAAAAAAAATACAATAATAAATGGAAAAGCCACTCAGTTCCTTTGTGTACCTTAAAGGAGGGAGAGATGAGCAGAGGAGCGATGTTCTGGATGGCACCGTGGTTGAACAACACCGTCTGATGTTCTGGAGTCTAGACACACATATTATTCAATGCATTTTTCAATAGAGACAAAAGAATAGATTACTTTGCCAAGAAGCCTAAACTGTTATACTCCAACCATTTTTAAGTTTGCCGCGTGGCTACAGGTGCATGTGGTCTAATCCCTAATAAGGCTTGGAATAAACCTTGTTTGTGGCAAATCTAATCAGAATTTAGAGGTGGAACCATTTCCTTATAATTCTAAATAAATGCATATTGACTGTGTGATGCAAAGAGCTGTGTGTTACCTTGCAGCAGTGGGCGAAGATTTGCGTGATGTATTCCTGTGTGTGCTGTGACCGACTCAACAGGGACATGAGGTGAGGGATAACAGTGGGGTCCTGGTGCAAATTGAAACATGTTGATCATACTTCTGTTTATGCATGTGCATACGTCATTTCAGAATGTGCAAGTTGTCTTACTGTGTAGAGCAGCTGCACTGGAGTGACTGGACTGATGAAGACAGTTCTTAAACAGCGCAGACATGCCTCGATGAAAATCAGATCAGAACACAAGAGACCTGCAGAAACACAAAACACTGCTCAAAAGATTGGAATCATGAATATATCTTACTGTTTTTGAAAAAATGTATGCTCATCAAGGCTGCATTTATTTGATAGTTAAAACAGTAGTATCAAAGATAGTCTTAGAAAACAGAGCAAGAACCTTGGAGCAGGGCTGGGATGATGTGACAGTCCACCAGGGACTTGATGTTGTTCTCTGTGCCCATTGCCAGACTTCCTAACACGACCGCACATTCAGTCCTCAGCTCCAGACTAGAAGAGCTCTGCTGGAGAAGATACAGAAGTCTACACACACACACACACACACACACAAGTACATCCTCATCAGCAGTGATTAGCACGTAAAACAGAGAACAGAGAAAAATGATTTTACTTTAAGGTAAGAGAGTGTCTTGTTTATTTCCATGTTTAAATATGACTTTGAATCCCGGATTTTTTATATAATCTCAGACTTTTGGACTTCCCTGTCATTTTCCAGCTATATTGGCCCAGCCCAGACAACTGGATAGATTAGCTATGATTTTTCAACCTTACTTCCTGTGTCAAAACTTATTGCAGTTATATTGGTGGAAAAAGGGTAAAGTGGTTGGACATACCTTGGCACGGCTCCCAGCACAATCAGGTTGGCCTTCTGTCTGTTGTTTCCAATGACAGCGTTCTTCATGTCACTGTCAATAAAGGTTCAATCACTTAAAACTTGTGCATAACATACATTTTCTATGGCACAGAAACAGATCAACAGAAGAACCCAATAAATAATTTTGAGGGTGCTATTGGTTAGATAAACAACAAGCTGGGTAAAAAAAAGAAAAGAAGAAGCTGTTTAGTGGTTGTTGACTTAAAAAAAAAAAAAAAAAATTAAACTACCGTTCAACAGTTTGGGGTCAGTAAAATTTTTTTTTAAAGAAGTTTTATTCTGCAAAGACACATTAAAATAATCAAAAGTGACAGTAAAAACTTTCACACAATTACAAAAGTATTGTATCTGAAATAAATTCTGTTCTACTGAACTTTGTATTCATTAAAGAATGCTGAAAAAAAAATGTATCATGGTTTACACAAAAATATTTAAGCGACACAACTGTTTTAAACATTGATAACAATTAGAAATGTTTCTTGAGCACCAAATCAGCATATTAGAATGATTTTGTAGGATTATGTGAACTGAAGACTGGAGTAATGACTGCTGAAAAATTCAGCTTTTTCATTACAGAAATTAATAAATAGAAGTCGTTATTTTAAGTTGTAACAATGCTTCACTAATGCTTCAATAACGCTTTTACTGTATTTTGATCAAATAAATGCAGTTTTGGTGAGCATAAGAAACTTCTTTAAAAATTCTTTAAAAAAAAAAAATGCTCATTATTTTTTCCAGTCTAAGTAGCCCTTCGGTATGAGACAAACATTTTTTAGAAGTAAAAATGTTATAATTAGTATTTCAATTAATATGGAAACTACATGTACAATAAAAAAAGAAAAAAAAAAAAGAATTAACAGTATGTTGTTTAAAACAGACACTGGTGAACTTGTAAGTGTACATTTGAATGAGCAGAGGATTACAGAGGCTGATAATGAGAGCAAATAGTAACAGCCTCCTAGCAGACTCATCTCATGACTCATTAGCTGAATGCATGTACAGCACACACAGGTAATGTAGCGAGATTCTGCTGATTAACGTCAAAATGGACGTGAAGATTTTATATTTCTTTTTCTCTTTTAGAAAGCTTTTTGCACTTAAATGAAAGACAATGCATGTGCAATTGTAACTGATGATGCTATTCTTCAACAACAGTACCCAAAATATTTGCAAATGTTTCCATAATCACAATGTACTCATTCAACATTCAAGTCAAATCAGAATGATGTTAAGAGTAGAGTGCACATGAACGGCAGAACAAAATAATAACAGACACACAGAGCATCAATTACAAACATCATTTGCTCTTTATTTTGTTGCATTATCACTAAAAAGCTTTCTGTCTTCTTTGTCAGGAAATGAAAAAAGGAGAAAGAAATATGAAACTGTCCAGTGTTGTTATTGTTAACAGAAAAATAATCTAAAACTACTAAAAAAAAAAAAATTAAAATAACTGAATGTGCAATAACATGTAATAGCATAACAGTGGGAATTAAAGCGTAACTTACATTGTTTTATTAAATTATGATCACATTAAATACAAATTCAGTAGTATTAAAAATATTTTATTTTAAATATTTTATATAAAAAAAAAATTTTCATGCCATTTATTTTTATTTTTTCCTTCTTGTGCGGGCGGCACATGCCACCCCCGGCAAGATGCCGCCCTAGACGGTTACACATGCCGCCCATACCTAAATCCGCCACGGTCCAAAACCACAACAATTTTATAAATAAAACTGTTTATACCTAAATCCGCCACGGTCCAAATTTTTTTTTTTTTTTTTTTTTTAGGCGAGAATGTAGTTGTTTAGACTTCCAATATGTGGTTTGTTAATAAAGATAACGCATATTTGAAAATTTGCTTTGACGTTTTCGGAGTTGTGAGCTCCAGGGCGTCAGCCCGCCGAGAGCAGCCTCACCTCAACCAGTTCTTCTGGAATTTGCCGCTTGCTCTGATGTCTCTATAGTGGTTAAACATGGGATATAATTCGTTTTGGGTTGATCTAACAGGTTGGCTGAGTGCAAAATATCATAACGTTATATTTTGTGTAACTTCAATGCTGTATAATAGAGCGCTGCCTTTGTACTTTCGACTGAATTGCTTAGCAACTTTTATGATGGCTGTTGTTGCTTATTAAATAGTAATTATTCAATAAATAATATTTCATATAAATAATCGTGTTCAGGGGCGAATTTAGTGAATCGGTGGTCCCAGGCAAAATATAGGAATCGGGTCCTAAACATTTGCACACATTTACCTAGATCAGACTTGAGGTTCTTTTTTTTGTTGTGATGCTTGCTGATGCACAATGGTGCCCCACAGTTGTGTCCAACATTTCTACATTTTTCATGCACGTTATAAGTGACGTTTTCAAATTAGTAATGGAGGCTTGGGCTCAGCTGTTAAACTGTCAGACTGAGATTTGACTCCGTTCTGGAAGGAAGTAGTTCTGCATACAAAATGTGTGTGTGTGTGTGTGTGTGTGTGTGTGTGTGTGTGTGTGTGTGTGTGTGTGTGTTTTTTAAGACACTCTGTTGTTGTTTCTTATTTACACACTTGTGCTGATTTGGATTTGGATACAGCAATAATGATGGCAGAAACAAATTAGAATTTGTCATAATTCTTAAAGCCCCCAACTCAGAAAGAAAACAGCATTTCCTACTGATTATAACAACAGTATTAATTTTGCATCTCTGTGAGTTCATCTTGCTGAAATGATTTTGACATGACTTTAAATCAGGATAAAAACAAAAAACGTATTGTGTTAGTTGATGCCTGCTATGATGGAGGATCTATATCTGTGGAAAAGTATGGCTGTGGCAGTCGGAAAACATCAAGCTAACAGTAACCAGAGCTGAAGCGCTGAGTTAAAAATAAAAATGAAGAGACCTGAGCAGCATCTACCCAGATACCCTCACATAAACACAGATACACCTCACAGCATCTTACATGACAAACAAAAAATAATCTATTGTACATATGCTAAGAACTAAACCTCCTGTAGTGAAAGCCTCATCTTTAGCACTCAGAAAATTCAGCATGGTGAACTATACCACAGAGCAGAGCGCTCACGCACAAGGAAGGACACGTGGTTGTTTACTCACATGACTCCCTGCAGCACGTTCTGTGGGTCGGGGTCAAATAGCCGGTCAACATAATGGCGACTCGTGGCTGTGACTTCCTGCATAGTGACAAATGACAGCACAAAGATGATTCAGCAAACTCATGTCATCCGAGGCATCACAACACCCTCAGTCACGTCTCATAGCCCTCTCCCTGGCTCACAATACTTTGGTCTGTTTACCCTTACAGTTGCCAGCTGTTGGTGGAAGTCTCTAGAAGGAGATTTCTCATCTCCTCAAACACTGCAGCTCAGCTGCACAGGCAGAGGTGGCAATTTCAGGCCAGAGAAAAGTGGGAATGATGGTCACCCCAAACATACTAAAGCATATATGCAAACAGTTGGAACTGCTAGAAATGTCACTTCATGCTACAAAACATCAGATCCACACATGAACTCTACAATTTTATAACATAATGTCACATAATGGTATTTCGCTGTACCAACCTAAGCTGTTCTGGAACAAATGAGTTTCTAACAGACTTTAACAAGGCATTTGAATGATTTGGGATAATTATTAAATTACAGTATTCCATCTCTCTATGATTACCCAGCCCTAAAGAATTATTCAGCAGTCAGTTTAGACATCATTACACGGATAAAGAATCAAGTTGAAATTCTTGCAATGTGACTAATTAGCATTTATTTGACATATAGAAATAAGATCTCTATGGAATCCAGTGATAAACTTGTCTTGTTTCATTGGTTATTCTCACTATCATGCAATTAATATACTAACAGATACAAACTTATAGATAAGCATATGTAGTATATATATATAATAAAAAAAAACCTTTGAAACATCCTTACATCTTAGTCATCATGTTCTGTTTGGGATCTAAAAGACTTTCAAGACCCAAAATTCTTGCAATGTGACTAATTAGCATTTATTGTAATGTATTTCAAGACCCTTTTGGGCTGTTGGTAAAAATTTCTGTCTGGACACTTTAGATCAGTCGTGGGCCCTGTGTCTAAACTGGTTGCTCGTTGACGGTAACATTGCTCAAAAAGTTGCCCTGTGTATCATCAGCCTTGCAGTTCAAAACCCACACTTAATATTTAATTCATTTTAAGAAAGAGCATCACGATTTTACAAACACTTATACTAAACAAAATATCGTACTGATTAAAAAATGACTTCTGTTTCGAGCCTCAAAAACCTCTTTAAAATAAATGTGATGATCCAATTGACTTTAGACAGAAACAGCGTTAATATATGGGATATCAATTAACTTTTCTGAAAAGAGCATATCATACATCAAAGTGTTAAAGGTTTAACAATATCACTCTACTGGATTGAATAGATCAGAAGATCACATTTAAAGTATTTGAAGGGAAGATAATTAACAGAACATGAAGGCTAAATTCTGAATGATGAGCATCGTGTTAATGTATTTTTTACTAGACTACCACTTTAATACTACGAGAACACTGGGAGAGATTCGGTTGGTAATCATCCAGTAACATGCTCTTACCATCAGAGTACACACCATCATCTGACACCTGTGCTCCACCACAGTGAGGGCAGATCAACATGTGTCAAAACACACAGGACAGAACTACAGAGCTGTCAAAAGGGGGGCGTTACCACCACATTAGCCCATCAGATCATCATTTAACCGAACATCAGAGAATATCAAGCAGGTTTGATTTTATTTTTGGAGCTCCAGCTCTAAATATAGACTGGAAACTAAATATAACTTTGATTTGACAGCTCTGAGCACCTCCAGATCTAATGTTAGCCACATAAACACACAGCCAGCCATCAAAAACCGCATCGCTTAATTTAAGAGCAATCGCTAAAGTCTATCTAATGTGTCTAGTGTATATCTGAGTGATCCTGGAGTGAAAATGTGAGGTTTTAATGGGTATAATCAAAGAGACTCACAGATAACACGCTGATGCGTAAAGGGGCCTCCAGCAGGCACGCCATCATTCACTCAGCGGAACATTCGCAGCGGCACTTTCCACACAAACACAGCTCAATCAGCGGAGTATTTACATCAGCACTTTCTCCACAAGCTATATTCAGCAGAACATGCAGAGCGGCACTTTCCACACCACCTAATCCCTATTTAATTATTATGATTTGCTTGTATATGTTTTTTTTTTTTTTTAACTAAAATTAATTAAATTAAATGTAAATCGGAAAAGCAATGTATAATTTAAATAATAATACATTCAATTCAATTTAATTAAATTAAAATTATCTTCAAGAATCGGCTAAAAAAACACATCTCTTCCATCTTTTTTTGACCCTCTAACTCTAGCACTCTCTATTCTAATTTCATTCTAATAATAATAATAATAATAATAATAATGTCCCTTTTAGACAGATTCATTCACTGCTTTCTTAAAATAAAACACACTAGCTTTTCTAATCTTTTTGCATTCTACCTATCTGTTTTCTTTTTATAATATAATATAATATATGAAGACATCGTTTGTTTATTAATTATAATGGATTTGACTGATTCTCCCCGAATATCGCTAAGAAAAATAACATGCACCACGTGACAAAGCGTACTGATCGTGTGTTCGACCTGAAGCGCGCTGAACAGACATAAAAGTACCTTGAGAGTGATTAAACAGCAGAGGTCATGCTTTCGAATAGCTCTCGCGGTACTTTGATGTCAGAGACCGATCGGTCTGCGCAGCGCCGCCTCAAACTGGTATTTCAGTTTCAAATTCTGAGATCTTTGATTCTTCTTCATTATTTGCCAAAATACATACAACGAAATTGTATTGGTATGAATAATAATACAAATAAATGAACAGTATAAACAGTAGAAACAGTAGAAAATTGTTTTGCATAAAAAATAAAAAAATGTCCAAAAAGACTTTTGGTCAGTTCTTTCAGTTGTTTTAGTTCATTCTTATGCAAACAAAATCCTGCTAAATTTTGCATATAACACATTATATACATTCCATGTACTATTAACGTACACACCGAATGCTGATCAAATATGATGATGATGATAATAATGATTATTATTATTATTATTATTATTATTATTATTATTATTATTATTATTATAAAACGAAGAACGAATATAAATTACAGAAAGTGCGGATGAAGAATAAGAATAGATTCCGTGCACTGGTCACATGACCGTTCTGCGCATGTGCAGAGGAGGGTGTGCGTGCAGAGAGGCAAAAGGGCTGCTGGAAGAATTGTCAAAGAGGTAACGGTTTGATCATCTGTGCGATGGGTAACGCGATTTGTCGTCTTTGAGCGTAAGTCTGTGGATCAGAGATACAAGGATGAAGGTGGCAGTAGAAGGTTGTTGTCACGGAGAGCTGGATAAGATCTACGAGAGCATCAGTTACCTGGAGAATAAAGAAGATGTGAAGGTGGATCTGCTGCTGTGCTGCGGAGACTTCCAGGCTGTCAGAAATGAAGGAGACATGAAGTGCATGGCGGTGCCTGCCAAATACAGACACATGCAAACTTTCTACAAGTAAGGAAACACCTGGTATTATTCATTAGACAGATATCTAATTGAATAATTGAATGAGAGTAATTTACTGCACCACAGAGATAGAATATACACAGTGATTGCATATTTATTTGTAAATGATTTGAAGCCAAATATTTTCGAGTGGATTTTAAGTAAACATTGCGTATTGGTCGACCATCGTTTCTCAAGTCATTCGGTTTTCCCAAGGTACTACTCTGGAGAGAAAAAGGCTCCTGTCCTCACAATTTTCATTGGCGGTAACCATGAGGCATCAAACCATCTGCAGGAGCTTCCATACGGAGGCTGGGTGGCCCCCAACATCTATTACCTGGGTGAGATCTTTGGTGCATACTCACAAATGCAAACTTTATTACTTTAAAGAGGACATCGGATGCAAAATTCACTTGTACATGGTGTTTGCATATAATGTGCCTTAGCAGTGTGTGGACACAACCACACTACAATGATAAAAATCCATTCAATATATATACTTTTTTAAATCCCCCCAAAAACCCAAAGAGTCTCAATTATCAAGCTGTTTTGATTTTCTGAACAGTATGATGTCATACCGCTCAGGCCCCGCCCAATGCCGCTGATGGACTGTACCGTATTAACATATGTCTGCCCTCAGCCAGCTGTATGTGTGCGCCATTCTCTCCACGCTCAAGAAGCTGTAGCCACAACAGCAATGAGGTGTTTTGTAGTTGTATGTAAAAGTGAATATAAGAGTCTTCATTTTCTCCCGACATCAGAGCCACTGAAGACGCAGTGGATTAACGTTAGTTTTGTTTTTAATGGTAAATGCACCACCGAATACACCTAAACCTGTCTGCGCAAATCATTTTACTCCACACTGCTTTTATAACAATGTCTTGACAATTCAAGGCAGGTTTTGCTAAACTCTGCTCTGTGTGTTTGCTGCATAAAACCATCAGTGGATTTTCACGTTGGTCTGAACGAAAACAGCAGACAGGCTGATTGAAAATGCAAATTCAATCTCTGGTGCTTTTGGAATGGTAGAAATATCGGTTTCCCTGGTAACAGCTGTAAACAAAGCAGCGCTGCGCTCACAAGCGCTAACGTTACTTTACCAGATTAGGAAAGATGAAATGAAAATGACATGGAAGCTTTTCTGAAGCTAGTCGGTCCCCTTCAAAGATACATTCATATAAAACACCTGTGCCGTCTTTTGGAAAATCAGGTGAGCAGAGTTCATTAGGATTTAAAGAGACATGAGTTGCATCCCAAATCGCATACTTATGCACTATTCTATGACATTTTGTAGTATAAATAGTGTGAATAGTGCATTCAAACTGAAAATTCCCCCCAAAATAGTGCACTTTAAACACCCGGATGATGCACTTAAATAACCGCGTAACCGAAAGTGTGGAGTGTTGGAGACTTCATGCACTCAACTGTCGCAGCTTTAATTACGTAACGAAGGGGGAGGGGCTTTCAGACACCGATTATAAATGACAAAATAACCTTATAAAATTCATACACTGCATGGTTGAGTACATAGCGCATAAGTGTATAGTGTATAGTGCGTCATTTGGGATGCAGCTATGCTCTGAAACTTTTTTTTTTTTTTTTTTAATAGGCACAAAACTCAAGTACAAACCTTACCTGCATATTTTAACAATTGAACACAGTATTAGTGTTGATACAGCAATTATAAAGAAAAAAAATGATAATGTAAATAAAAAAAAAAACTGATTTAAACACGAGAATAAGTAAAGGAAAAAGAACGGTGAAGGTCTTATTCTATTAACAAAAACAAGTTCAAAGCATGCAAGAGTTTCTTGGCGTTTATGTCCATCATATAATGAAGAGACTTCACAAATATCTTCAGTTCATTCTTCCAGCCGCAGAAATGGGGTTTAACCTTTAAAAACTTATATTTATGAATAAAGTCTAAGTTTTTATCCTTTAACAATACTCCAATTTTAATTGAGACCACAGTCAAAGGGTGTATGTGTAATATTCTTGCTCTTCTGTAAAGCACTTTGGTCAGCCTGGAGGCTGTTGTAAATGCGCTATACAAATAAAATTGAAATTGTATTGACATAATAAAGCCAGTTTTGAAATTCAAACCAAAGATCCTTTACAAGTTCACATTGGAAAACATCTACAGTTTCAATGTCTTTCTCACAGAACCTGCATGAATTGTTCTCCCAATTAAATCTTTCATATAGGAAGTTCTTAGATGGATAGGAGTCATTTAGGATTTTAAATGTCACTTCTTTGGCCTTAGGAAGGATCGGATAAGCTAAATATTGCTTCCTTATTTTCATTGCCTCTTTTTCAGTGAATTCTTGAAGAACATATTTTCTTTTCAGTTGACTGAGGAATTACATGCTCCGAAACGGGTCGTTGTGAACAGATCTATTTTTGACAAGATAAAAAGGGTGTTGTTTTACACAACCACAGAGGAATTTTGACCAAAGTATGTTGCAGACATTTCATGAAGACCTTAAAGAATCATACCAACTTGTGGAAAATGGGCATTTGATGTCCCCTTTAATATGTAATAAGATTAATAAAAGTAGTACTAAATTTGTGTTCTAATGTTGTATGCTGGTTTTCTTAATAGCACTTGGCTTAAATAGCAGTTCTCAATGGATTTGTTGTTCCTCATTCCTCAGGTTATGCTGGCGTTGTACGCTTTAAAGGTGTACGGATTGGCGGTCTTTCAGGAATATTCAAATCCCACGATTACAAGAAAGGTAAGTTTTAACAATTCCAAATCAGTTGTGTTATAAGACACAAATATGACATTTCTAAACTTGTTTTTTTTTTTTCAGGACACTTTGAGTTCCCGCCCTACGGCCCAGAAACCTTGCGCAGTGTGTACCACATAAGAAACATTGATGTCTTCAAACTTAAACAGGTAAATCTTTATGTGACATCCTTAAATTTAAATTTTAAAAATATATATTTCACATGCACCTAGAGCAGTGGTGCCCAGACTCAGTCCTGGAGGGCTGGTGTCCTGAAGAGTTTAGCTCCAACCCCAATTAGACACACCTGAACCAGCTAATGAAGCTCTTACTAGGCATACTATAAACTTAAAGGGAGGTGTGTTGAGGCAAGTTGGAGCTAAACTCTGCAGGACACCGGCCCTTCAGGACTGAGTTTGGGCACCCCCGATCTAGAGTGAAGATGTTTCTAGGTATAAATAAGTTTAATTAATAAAAATATATAAATAATATTTTGCTGTCCATGTATAATTTCTAACCTAACTCTTCTAGATCAAGATGCCCATAGACATCTTCATGACACACGATTGGCCACGAGGCATTTATCACTATGGCAACACAAACCAGCTTCTCCGCCAGAAGAAGTTCCTCAGACAGGAAGTGGAGAGCGGTACCTTGGGCAGCCCTGCTGCTGCAGATCTTCTAGACCACCTGCAGCCCACCTACTGGTTTTCAGCTCACCTGCACGTGAAGTTTGCTGCAATGATGCAGCACGAGGTGGGTCCTCATGGATATATATTTATTTATTTATTTATTAACATATCTTTATTGCGAGGATTAACCCCTTGAGATGAAACATCTTGTTTTCGAGGGGGTCCTCCTAAATCGAACGCTTTTCATATATATGAAAATATGGAGAGATAAATCTATTTACCAACATAATCTTTTGAAATATTTGTAATATATTTGTATGCATTTCATATCTTTTTAGTATGTTCTATATAAGATTGTGTTGGTAAATAGGTTTTTTATATATATATATATATATATATATATATATATATATATATATATATATATATATATATATATATATATATATCTCTATAATTATGACTCAAAAATTCAACATGGCTTATGAAAGAGCTTTTAGAATATCTGTATTTTATTCTTTCAATATCTCTCTTGCTGTTACATGCTATAGATGTGAAATGTGTGAAACACTAAGAATAAGATGTAGATACCACAGTTTATTATTCATCACAAAGTAAATAAACTATTTTTCATAACAGGCTAAGAATAATGCTGCCCCAAAGATCACCAAGTTTCTCTCACTTGACAAGTGTCTTCCACATAGAGACTTTCTTCAGGTATTGATTCTGTTGTTTCCATTAACGAGCATGTTTCATGCTCTTCCAGTAGTAACCACTTTAGATCTAGTCTTTGTGAGTGCGTGAATGAATGTTTTGATATTGCAGATTGTGGAGGTAGCAGACAGACCGGGCTCCTCTGAGCACCTTGAGTATGATCCAGAATGGCTGGCCATCTTAAAAGCGACAGACAACCTTCAGAAACCATCCTGCAATTTCTGGAACCCCCCACAAGACAATGGACTACACCCCCGGTATAGACTACATTATAATGACTGCATTTACTTGAGCAGCATTTTCTGATTGCTTGCTAACACTTTGTGTATTCCCAATAAATTCTGTTCTATAACTGTGGGAATTCTGGGTCCCGTTGCATAAACATAGCTACTATGTTAAGATTGAGTTAAAAAAATAGTTTGACCAGCGATCAGTTAGCCAAGTCTTTCTTTCTTTTTGGTTTCCAATTAGACCATTTTTTCATGTAACTGACTTGAAAAGTTATGACCATTCTTGAAGAAAAATATTAAATAACTAACTTTTAGGACTAGACTAGAATTTTAGGACTAGTATTTTTGAGGAAACCGTGATAGATAGATAGATAGATAGATAGATATATTTTTTTAGGATTCTTTGATGAATAGAAAGTTCAAGTGAACAGCATTGATTTGAAATATTAATATTTTTTTGATGAATAAAATTTTTTTTTCTCTTAAAAAAAAAAATAAATAAAAAATCCTACTGACCCCAAACTTTTGCACATTAATATCAGACTTAATATAGGCATACATAATCTTGAGAAATTGGCTTAACTGGTTCATAACAGTCAGGTTAAGACATTTACATTACATGCATACATAACCGTAATAAGACCAAATTCTAGTATTAATCGGATTATTGTGCACATAAATGCAGTCAATGTCTTGCACACAAACTAATTTCTATGTCTTAAGTATTTAGCCATCCTGTTCCTCTGCTTCTTTCAGGTGGGATTTCAGTGCATCAGAGGAAGCTATGATGGAAGTCGTGAGTGATTTGAGCGGTGACCTTTGCATCCCTGAAAATTTCAGCCTGACGGTGCCCGCCTATGACCCCAGCCGCCCTCAACCCAATGCCCACCCGGCCTACTCCACCAACCCCCAAACCACAGAGTTGTGTGCCACCCTCAGCTTGACAGACATCTACATCCTGGCTGGGCAGAGTGGGCAGGCTTATGGAAAGGAGGGTACCACAGGTGCGACTGAAGAAGAGGAGGACGAGGACAGCACAGGGAGCGTAGATGAACCCAGCGAGTACCCCCCCACCGACACCCTCCGGCCTCTCCAGCTCCTACAACCCTGATGAAATCACCATCGAGGATGAATGGGAGGAGGTAGAGGATGAGGGAGTAGAATGTGCCGAGGTGAAAGGGACAGACGCAGTGGTTCCAGAAGGGCAGGTGGGGAGCCAGGACAGCGATAGAGACAGCAGTCCCCAACGAGAGACGGCTAATAGACTGATCTTACCGCCCCCGTGTACCGCACCAGAATCAGAGGCTCCACTACGCTCCTTGCGGCCTCTTTCTCTTCCCCCTCCTTCAGCATCCCTCTCTCAGGGCAGCTCAGAAGAGGAGGAGGGCTTCACATCAGCCAGGGTCCCCAAACGCACCAGCGGGGAGACGACACAGGGGTTAGCAAGTCACACGGGCGGCACACCTCAGATCAAACGGAGAAACCAGAGTATCTACACAGCAGTAGAGGATGAGGAGAGTGAGGGCTAGATAAATGCAATTGTTTTTTGATCAGCTAATTACTACCAAGTATGATCTGCCAGATAGTTTGCTGTCTCTTTTTGAGTCTGAAGAGTTGAACGGGTTACTGGACCTGCTTGGTAACTACTATTTTAAAGAACAGGATTTTTTTGTTGTTTATGAGTGTGAGGAGTTAAAGAAAAACTATTTTCAGAAATGTCAAGGTTTTGAACAATTTCTTTTTTTTTTTTCATGTGTATAAAGTAACACCACAACCGTGAACTTTTATCTTGTATTTGTCATTTATTTTCCTTTGTGATGAGTTTTAATGATCTGTTCATTTCTATATTTTTAGCCAAATATATGACATCACACTCAGTAGTTTACTCTGTCTTGGCTGTTGTTTTATTAGGTTTGTGGTGATTGATTTGGCTTTACCATTTTATTGTAAATGCATCAAAGTCTAAATAATTTATGATCCCTAATGTCTTTTTTTGTTGTTGTTGTATATTCTTTCTGTCTTTCATAAAAAGGCAATAACTTGCCTCATGCCTGCAGCAACTTTCCCTTTTGGCTAATGACCAGTTTCACTGAGCTGTTGACATTGTCCTGGTTACCTCAACAAAAAGCAAATATTTTTCCATTATGTTTTGAATAATTGCAGAAAATTAGCTCTGTGACCAACAAAAGTTTGATACACATTCATAAAGATAATCTGTAGTCTGTAGTCCCAATTAGCCGCTTTTAGTAGCACCCATCCTTTTCAAGACATGAAGAAATAACAAGGAGTAGTAGAAACTTCTTAATGACTTTTTTGAAGTTGGTTGTTTGACCTGGAATGCCCTTCCGGTTATATTCAAATAGGTGGAGGGGGAAATTCCAAAGTTCTGAGTGTGGAATGCAGCACTGTATACCCTAGAGAGCTACATGTAACTACACTGAACAAAATTATAAACACAACACTTTTTGTTTTTGCCCTCATTTTTTCATGAGCTGAACTCAAAGTGTTCAAAATCTGTCTAAATCTGTGTTAGTGAGCACTTCTCCTTTGCCGAGATAATCCATCCACCTCACAGGTGTGGCATATCAAGATGCTGATTAGACAGCATGATTATTGCACTGATGTGCCCTAGGCTGGCCACAATAAAAGGCCACTCTAAAACATGCAGTTTTATCACACAGCACAATGCCACAAGTTTTGAGGGAGTGTGCAATTGGCATGCTGACTGCAGGAATGTCCACCAGAGTTGTTGCCCATGAATTGAATGTTCATTTTCTCTACCATAAAGCTGTCTTTGGAGAGGTGTTCTCTTCATGGCTGAACCTTGGTTTGCACTGTACAGGGCAGATGGCAGACAGCGTGTATGGCGTCGTGTAGGTGAGCACTTTGCTTGATGTCAGTGTTGTGGATTGTGTGGATCTGTACACAATTACTGGAACCTGAAAACATCCCAGTTCTTGCATGGCCAGCATTCTCACCGGACATGTCACCCACTGAGTATGTTTGGGATGCTCTGGATCGGCGTATATGACAGCGTATTCCAGTTCCTGACAATATCCAGCAACTTCTCACAGCCATTGAAGAGGAGTGGACCAACATTCCACAGGCCACAATCAATAACCGGATCAACTCTATGTGAAGGAGATGTGTTGCACTGCGTGAGGCAAATGGTGGTCACACCAGATACTGACTGGTTTTCGGACCAATACAGTAAAACTGGACATTTTAGAGTGGCCTTTTATTGTGGCCAGCCTAAGGTACACCTGTGCAATAATCATGCTGTCTAATCAGCATCTTGATATGCCACACCTGTGAGGTGGAAGGATTATCTCGGCAAAGGAGAAGTGCTCCCTAACAAAGATTTAGACCGATTTGTGAACAATAGTTGAGAGAAATAGGCCTTTTGTGTACATAGAAAAAGTCTTAAATCTTTGAGTTCAGCTCATGAAAAATGGGGGCAAAAACAAATGCTACTGGCATTTAGTTTAGACACTTTAAGAGTAAATATTACAGTGACATTGTTGAATGCTTCTTCCTCATAAATGGACTGTTAGCAGAGATTTAGATCAAGGCTAGTTAAAAAACCACAGAAGCTAAAGCCACATTTCACTCATAGCAGAACAGTACAGCTTTATTTAACATTTCAGTTCACAAAGGTGTAACAGGAGATCAGATCTATTCCACAAAAAAAGGTGGGACCTGAAGACACGTTGACAAATGACTTTCTAGCTGTGGGACACCATATTATGATACCCTAATTCATTCCCTAAATGACCGCACAAATGTATTGGTAACCCATTCAATTACTGACTAAAATCAAATTTAAATAAAACTCATTTTTATACACATCAACAAACAGCATCCATAAAACAAAACTTCACAAATGACTCGTTACTAACACGCTCAACTAATTATTCTTACAGGTTATTGCCTGTACACTTCGGGCCACCGTCTCGAAACGCTACTTTCGGCAGTCCTGATGACCTCAAACAAGCCCAAAACAAAGAACACGGAAAAAACGAGAGTAGGCACTTCTGTTTTTTTTTCCACTTTTTCAGGGGCTTTGTGGACCAAAATTTCCCTTGCTTGCTATTTGCCGCCTGGCACATCGCACAACAACGGTTGCTAAATCATTCATGTTGTTGATTTGTGGGGTGCTTGAATATTTTTGTTGCTTTTTTAATAACACATACTGAGAGACTGGCCCAGTATTGCATGACTTCCTAGTCCAGAAGAATCAATGTGCGTTATTCTGCAATTACTTGAAGCGAAATGGTTTACGATCATCTGGTTTCTGCCAATATGCTGTAAATGATTTGTCGATTGTTTCTTAAACAGTAGTTTACACAAAGCAACGAGAAACATAGAGAAGGCATCGTAGAGCTCGCTGTTGTTTTGTGAACTTCAACACTGAACTTCAAGATCAATGTGGTTGGGAGAAGGAAATGGAAAAGGGAAGACAACATTGGTGTTGTTGAATACTTTTTTGGGTCTAAGATGAATGATGAGCTACGTAAGGGAGACCAGCTCGAACAAAGGTAATAAATAAATCTGGAGGCTGAAAAAAAAACAAGTTCAGGGTGAATGAATAACTTCTGCTTCAGTGTTCCTTTTGTAGTTTAAAAATTTAGTAGATGTGGCTCATGTTTGGAGAATTGCAAGGGTTAGCTTAGGTTAAGGTGCTGACTTCCTTCCAGTGTCAGAGTGGGGATCAGAATAGGAGAGCCCAGAGCATACGGATACTCAGTGTAGATTTCACTTGAAGACATCCAGCTATTTTAAGGGGGCTTTATGGACCATCTCGGTTCATTCTAGGACTGAGAACGGAATTTGTCGATGAAATGAAATTATTCTGTTCATGTGATTCTTCGTGTGTTCCTGTATCTCTTTGTCAATCTCTTTTCTCTTTGGGTGAAACCCTGGGTGTTGGCTTAATGAAAATGAACAGAGGCTGAAATTATTGTTGAAATAATACAGAATCTGTATTTACTGCCAGATATGACAGTGTCCATCGTCCGTTCGCTTTCTGCCCTGTCCATCAGAAGTCTTCCTTGAAAAATCTCTTAATGGCATCACTGAGGGATTTTCCCTCAATCTCTTTCTGTTATTCCTCTATCCTTCTATTTCTTTCTGTATCCATCTTAGGAGGTGAAAGGGTAAAGGGTGGGATTTTGGGAAGGAGAAGGTGTCGGTGGTCTCCCGTGGTGGAGTGTTGACAGGCCTTTAGTTCCCACAGCAGCTTCGAGTGGACTGTGCATCTGGGTCCTGAAGGTTCCCGGTGTCGGGCAGCATGCGTAGGGTTTTGGGTGTCTGTTTTGGCATCTTTTTTGCTATTGATAAAAATAAAAAAAATAAAAAAAAGACAAATGAAAAAATAAAGAGCCTGAATACTGTTCATAACGTCAAATATTTTGAATTTACGTTTAAAGTTGGCATGAAATGAAAATTTTATTCAATTTCTTAAATTATGGTATTGAATTTATTGTAAAAGGTTCATCCATGCATGTTTCTTTTTCTTTTTAACTTTTATGCCAGACATTAGTCTGTTTAAACCCTGTCCTTTTCTTACATTTGACTGCAAGCTTGTGTTTAGATCTTCCTCCAATCAACAACTGACTAAAAGAAACATGTTTGCGTAACTCAAATGTACGTCACAATTGAAAAGAAAAGATCTGTCGCTATTGCGTTTCATCACAACTTCACAACTAAGGAATAATGCAACATAATTAAGAAATGACTAGCAATCTGGAAAATCTGGTATGTACTGGGAAAAATCTGGTACTAGGGGAATAAAAAATCTGCCTGTAAACAAAAGTCTAACAATGTTCTAAAGCCTACGGTTTACAATAACTAGGTGCAGAAGAGAATATACTAGTAAGAAGACGGCTTTAACGCTCACCAATGGCCAGGAACAACTCATTTACATTCATTGCAGTCTTGGCAGATGTTTCCATGAAAAGCAAGCCTGTGTCTTCTGCATATGTCTGGGCTTCCTGTACAGAAATGTAAAATTAATGTCTTGGTTACGGCACACAAGACACACAAGCAATAGTTTTGGCTGCAAAATTTACATTTTTAAACATAAATTTTACCACCATTATGCTTTTATTCAGCAAAGATGCATTAAATTGATCAAACAGTAACAGTAAATACATTTATAATGTTACAAAGGATTTCAATTTCACATAAATGCCCTCTGTTCTTCTGAACTTCCTATTCATCAAAAAATCCTTAAAATCACGGTTTCCACAAAACATTGATAATAATAAGATTTATTTCCTAACCACCAAATAAGCATATCAGAATGACTGACACTGAAGACTGGAGTAATGGCTGCTGAAAATTCAGCTTTGCCATCAACATTATAAAATATATTAAAAATAAAACAGTTATTTTAAATTGATATTTCACAATGTTTTACTGTATTTCTGATTAAAAAAAGCAGTCTTCGTGTGCATAAGAGGCTTCTTTCATAACCATTAAAAATCTCACCAACCACAAACTTTTGAATGGTACCGCATTTTGAGATGGAAACATTTTAATTCTGTTCTGTGTGCTTTTTAAGGTTCAAAAATACAAACAGCACCACACTATACACACAACAAATGCAGAGCTGTTTACAAATCAAACCTTGATGTGTTTTTGTCATTTAATTGACAGTAAAAAACCGTAACAACACCCATGTCTTGAAATATGATTAAAGAAAGAAAGGTATGACCTCATACTCCACAAGTCTCTTGTCTGCTAGGTCCGCCTTGTTTCCTGCGAGAGCAATGACAATGTTGGGACTGGCCTGCCGCTGCAGCTCTTTCACCCAAGCCTTTGCTCGCTCGAATGTTTCCTACAAACACATGGCTAAAGACTAAGCAACAAATCTACTATTTTACCAAATGTAAGTTTGTATCCTTTATATAAAGTGTGTACACCATTGTAAACTTACAGGCTTGGTGATGTCAAAAACTACAATAGCCGCCTGGGCTCCACGGTAGTACATAGGGGCCAAGCTGTGGTAGCGCTCCTGTCCAGCCGTGTCCCAAATCTCAAACTTCACTGTAGTGTCATCCAGACAAACAGACTGTGCCAAGAACGCAGCTGACGGTGAGCAACAGATGAAAAAAAAAAAACAAAACAAAAAAAAGATATGTAATCCAAGCCAGAGATTCAAAGATTAATAATACTGAGTCTTAACATTCTTTGTTCCTGGAATCAGGGTTATAAAAATGACAAAATCACATATAATACTATAACAAAAACTTTTTTAGTTACTAAAAATGGACACTAAACCTAACAAAAATTAAAGGGAAAAGTACTTCTGAATTAAAAAAAAAAAAAAAAAAAATCTATAAAAATGATATATAAATAATAATAAAACAGTTTTTAATAGAAAATTTAGTTTTTAATGTAGAAACAAAACATGGTCTAAAATACAGCAAGGGTAAAGCAAGTGTAAAAAACTTATTTAAGCTAATGGACAATTTACTTAGCAGTATAATTATTTATTCCAATTACAATTATTAACGCTATTTTTAAAATAATTTTAATATACTTGAAGTAATTATTCATTGAACATCTGCATCTTTTATCATATTGCTGTTGCTGCAGTTTTATAAAAGCAAAAAGCCACTCAAGGCTGTGTTTTAATGTGACTTTACCTTCACTTCATGCCTTTAAATAACCGTGGTAAAGTGCTTTATTGCTTTTGCAAGAACTCCAGACTAATATTAGTGTTGCAATAAGTCCGTTTATATAGTATATGTCTGATTCTAATGTATGGGAGCCAAAGTCTATAACAATGTTTGCAAATATTAGTGTGAAGATTATAATCAGAGATAGTGAACATGGTTTGTCATCATACTCACATGTGATGGCATCTACTGCTATGACTAAGTGCAAGATCAGCTCAGTTTAAGGTCAAGTTAACACAATGTTACAGATCGATATAAAGAATCTACAAGTGTATTCTCAGCACTGCTGTCTGTACTGCTCACACCCAATAAGACTCTGACAAGGCTCTCCCTGCTATTCCTCCTGCTCTTGAAGTGTTTATTTGCAAAACGGGTAATAGGCAAAAATCTAGGTGTGCAATTGTGTGTTTTATATATATACATAAAGCTAGTGTTTCCTGTAGCAAAATTGGTTGTGCATGGTTAAAGGATCTACCAAATTATGTACAATACCATTCAAAATTTCGGGGTCAGTAATATTTGTAATGTGTAAAGTCTCTTGTACTCACCAAGGCTGCAATAATTTGACTAAAAAGTAAACTGTAAAAAACAGTAGTATTGTAAAATATTACTACATTGGGTTCTATTTTAATACATTTTAAAATGTAATTTATTACTCTGAGTATTTAGCTGAATTTTTATCAACCACTACTCAACAGTCTTCAGTGTCACATGATCTTACAGAATTCATTCTAATATGCTGATTTGGTGCTTAAGAAATAGTTATTATTATCAATGCAGAAGTGGAAATGGAGATACATTTTTTAAGGATCCAGCATTCATTTTAAGTTTTTTTTTTTTTTTTTAACAATGCAATAATCTTAACTGTCACTTTAAATAGTTTTTATGCGTAATTGCTGAATAAAAGTATTCATTTCAAAAACTTACTGACCCCCAGACTTTTGATCTGTACTGTATGTAGGAATGTAAATGCAATAAAACTGTTTTAAAACAACCAAAATCTACCTAAATATCAATACCCATGTTTATGAACTCAATTCAAATTCATCACCTATGCCTCACCTCCAATGGTGGTCTCCTGAAACTCATCAAACTGGCCCTTAACAAAGCGCAGCACCAGGCTTGACTTGCCTACGGCCATGTCTCCCAGCAGCACCAGTTTGAACTGGCAGATCTTGGTCTGCGGTAGGCTTCCATTGACCCTGCTGGTCCCGCGAGGTGCTCATGGTGTAGGAAGGGTAGCCGTCCTCCCTGACAGCGTCTTTAAAAGCAGCAATTTAAAAGTCAACAAGTTTTTTTTTTAATGTTTTTTTTTTTTTTTTTTAAGTACTGGAAACTTCTTAAGTTGTCAGGACAGCTGTCAGATTGTGATGCTAAAAAACAAAACAATAAGAGTAGAATGTAAGTGGAACAGGTAGTGGAAGAGGAAGTAACTTACAACTAAAATATTCTGGTGAAGCAGAATTAACTTACTGAAAATGACTTCTTTTGTCATTACAATTAAAAACACACTGAGACATTTTTTTTTTAAATTATCTTCTTTTATGTTCACATAAGACAGCTAGTCATACGTGTTTGCAACAACATGAGGGTGAGTAAATGATGCCAAAATGTGCATTTCTGGGTAATCTATCCCTTCAACTATGCCCTAGTAAAAAACACTATGGCTATAGAAAACTAAACTAAAACAAATTGAATAACAGGCAAAAAAAAGTTGAACAGTTCTCGTCTTCCTCTCTACACAGCTAAATTACAACTTTCAAGTCAGCAGTCATAACCACAGACGCTCTAAGTAGTGAATCAGTTCTTATCAGAAATAGGGAAGCTGATGAGTAAAGCAACAAAATAACATTTCTTGGGTAAGAGTTCATTGCTAAACATCCTCATGACAGATTAAATATGTGTCAAACTTTCATAAGTAATATTTCTGATTCAACAGCTTAAAAATGTCTCAAGAAAACCAGGGTGCAAGTATCTCAAGTCAAGTGAACTTCAAGATTGATGTGATGGGCATAGCACGAATAAATCAACACTTATCTCGGCATCTCAGTGAAAATATCTGGATATTGAAAGTACAGCCTCCCTCATACATTCCAAATCCACAGTTCCTCCCCAAGAATTCATTTTATTGTTGAAAATGCCTCTTGTGAAACTGTCACCTCTTTGTGGTTTCTCAGTCTCGTGCTGGTCTGCTCTCTGAGTTTGCATCAGTATCGTTTTGCAGTGCAAATATTTATAGCTTAACTGCTTTAAGTACAGAGGTCAAAGTCAGCTGGCCATCTCATACAGCAAGATAAAGGCATTAAATAAAGTGTTAGTAAAATAACAATATAATATAATCAATGTTCACTTAATATGTAACATCTTTGTTGAGCTGATTGTAATTATACAGTTATATTAATAATGTTGCTGTAATGAATTGCATTTACACATACTGCTTGACATTTCCATTGTAAAGTTAAGAGTTGCCATGATTTGCACTCATTTTTTTTTTTTTTTTTCACATAGTGAAGCTATAGGTTGGCCACTGCATGATACAGAATCTGTCCATTTGAATGCTGTGTTTCATCCTGAATATTCAATAACCTTTAACTATCCATTAGACCCTCCAGTTTTACATAAGATCTTTAATCCATATTTTTTTTTTTTTACCAGTATGTCAGCTGTATACTGCATGCGAATTAATTCATAAGTCCAATAAACTGATGCAAGTCTAATAATCGGGTCTATTGATCTGATTAACTCTAATAATCAAGGATATATCTGCTGATCTAATGCACAACTGTAATAATCAGGTGTATGTGTACGTGATCTGATCCATAACTCGGACAGTCAGGTGATTGTGTCTGATGGGATGCATTAGAGACGCAATACAGACTCTGACTATTAACGTGACTCGTCTCGATCCAGGCGAAGCGGGCCGAGCGGTGCCGTGAACATTAATTTCTAAAATAATAACACCTCTTTTACATACACAGAGTCATACAAAACTATCAGCATGAGTGACATTTACCTGTTGTTGCCAAGTCGCGGCTGTTTTGGGTGGTGGCTGTTCGGTTGTTGATCTATCAGCTGGTTATCGGTCTGCGAGCACTTCCGCACATCCGCGCATGCGCAGTGAGCAATACAAGTCAACGCATTTGGAAAGATTTCTTTGTTTTATTTACTGATTTGTGTATAAATAATAAATTATGGACAGTCTTGATATAAGATTGATATGGTTTCTCCTTTGTAAGGACGAAGTTTAAAATTGTATACACTGCTGTCTTGTATAGTTTAATTTGAAAGAATATTAAAATATTTTGAAAAATAAAATCAAAACTAGGTTACATTTATTAAAACTATTATAAAAATAAGACAATTAAATAGCTTTAAATCTCTTCTATTGGACTAAATTAACTAACTTTTATTTTGAAATCGCGAAATAACTTCTATCAGAATGTCATTTATATCAACGTATACTTCAAGATTTATAAATATCACCAAATATTGTTTTTATCATCGTTAAAAAAAAAAAAAAAAAAAAAAAATCCAAACAGTTTTTGTATGACTTTTACATTGAAGTCGGGCCGCAAAGGGAACTATTTGTGTTACGTCACATTGTGATGCAGCCATGGCAACCGCTCATGAAACAGTTGTGCTGTTTTTATCGTTGTTTGTTTTCTTAGAGATAATATTTCTTTAAAGATCTTACATGTATAATATATTATTCTAATGTGACAGTTTGTTTATTGTGTGGACCTCTAATAAAAGTGGAGTGAATAAAAATACGAAATGATGAAGTTCTTTTTTTGAGTGGCATAGCTGCGCGCGTTCGCGAGGTGCCTGCGTTTAGTATCGGGTCGCGCGCGCGTCAGTGTGAACAACATCGGAAAGCATTTCAGTTAAAAAATATTTTATATATGTTTATTATATTTTAACCTATGAAACAAAGATGAACACCTTTTGAAGCCCTAAAACTCTCAATGATCAGGTAAGGAGTATAAAAGCTAAGCCCATTATCACTGTGTTGTGTAACGTTATTATTTCTAAAAATATGTGTCTAAACTTGTCATAAAGTTGGCTGACTGATCCGTTGTTATTGGTAATATAAATATTTAGCAAAAAGTGAGATCCTCTACATCGTTTTTCTTTTTTGTGTGTGTGTGTGTGTGTTTGTATTTATTTACCATTGTATACATACAAAAACCTTCTGGATTGATGTGGAACATTTAAAAAATGAGATATTGAACGTTGCTTTACAGCTGAGTGGATTTTATTTAAATTTGTGTGTATTTGATAAAGTTATGGGTTTATTTTGATGTTTTTAATGTTAATGGTAATGTTTCTCATTCCTAAAATGAAATGGTATGACTCCAAACCAAATTTTAATAACTTTAAAATTAATTATTTTAAGCCTTATTGTAATGTTTTACAAAAGTGTAAAGGTAAAATATATATATATATAATATATATATAGAGAGAGAGAGAGAGAGAGAGAGAGAGAGAGAGAGATAGATAGACAGATAGATAGATAGATAGATTGCTCTTTACGTTGGCACTGGCTTATTTTCTTTGTTTTCTTTTTTCACTTTTGAATTAATATTTCTAATTGTATTTCTTGTATATAACATTAATTAAAAAATAAATTGAAAAATGTGCTGATTAGTGTATAGATACTTTACTGGGATGATGTGGTTGTCATGGAAACATTGAAAGTTTATTTTAACAAGCCTATCAAGTGGTTACTTAGGAAGTTGCTTGGCCTGTAAACTCATAAATCTGGCTCAGATTGGTTTGATATGATACAGTTCTTACCTTGGCTTTCCATTTGCATTGTAAACTCCAGCCTTTCTATTGTTACCATTTCTTACCCTTTATATTATTATGTCTACAACATATTATGCAATTTGCGAGTGCATTATCACTTATGCACATACACAGCCATGTTAATGGTGATTTTATACTTTCTCCTGACTCAGCTCACTTGTTTGAATACATCTTTTTTCTTCAATAGAAATGGACAAATACACAGCATGTGTATGGCCACGTCTGGAGCCCTTCCTGATCGGGGTGCTTCCCGCCACACCCCCAAAGCAAAGTTCAGAATGCCTTATCTGCGCAAGATTGCCTGTTAGCTTTCAAAAGGCTGGGTGCACATGTGGCGACACTGAAGTATATTTTGTCGGTCCTTTCTGCGGACAACCTCCGAGACTATTATGCAATTCGGCAGAAGCATCATCTACGAGACCTTATATGCTTTTCAAATGGAGCTGTTTCGACCTGTGGGGTTGTCGTAGGATAGACCCAGTTTCTACTCTCTGCCCGTGGCTTCAGTACTGGAGTTCCTTCAGACCGTTTCTCTGATGGTGTAACCCAGCAAACTTTGAAAGTTTATGTGGCAGCCATCAGCTAACCACGTATATATGGATTGGTGCTTCAGTGGGCCGTCATCCGCTGGTCTCTCGCTTTTTTACAAGGTCGCGACGGCTGAGCCTTCCGCCCTGATGGCGAGTTCCCTCATGGGATTTATCTATTGTCTGCAAGGTCTATAGACATCCGTTGGAGCCCTGGGAAACCGTACAGGATAAATCCGGACCGTTGAAGACAGGCTCCTTCTTATGCTTATCCTCCCTCAAGAGGTTGGGGATTTACAGGCTCTTTCTGTTTCGGCCCGTCGGCATGGATTGTGCCCAGGCTTTGTGCAGGTATTGCGCGACCGAGGACTAATATGTCCCTAAGTTCGCTTCGACCCCTTGTCATTTCAGGCAGACGGTCCTGGAGGCTTACCACCCCCCCTGCTGGGATAGGATCAGAAATCTAAGTCTTTGCCCTGTCGAGAGCGCGTAGACTTATGTCGTCGTCAGCACTCAGGCGTGGTCCCGACCAGCTGTTTGTTTGTTTTGGACATAATAGCGAAGTCCTGCTGTCCAAAGCAAACGCATGTCCCGATTGTTCCGTGGAGGCAAACTTTACCGATGAGCGCGCGGTCCTACCGCCTCGCCTCAGGAGTCAAAGACCATGCACTAGAGCAGTCGCTTCCTCTCAGGGCGGCCCTCAGTGGAATCTTCTATGGCTGATAGCTGTGCTGCGGCAGGATGGTTATTCCCCCCCCCTCACCGAGCACTTTTTAGGAACGGCGCCGGGTATACGATGCGTACGCATGCGTAGGGCGTGCAAGCGCGGTAGGGTGTGTGTCCACTAGGATTGGCGATATGGATATAGGGCTTCAGACATTCGTCACAAACCGAAGGTGTTCCCATCACGGTGACGTTCACCGCAGCATCTCGTTCCCTATTCAGGGAAACTGTGGTTACATAACTTAACCGCGATGTTTATTATATTTTAACCTATGAAACAAAGATGAACACCTTTTGAAGCCCTAAAACTCTCAATGATCAGGTAAGGAGTATAAAAGCTAAGCCCATTATCACTGTGTTGGTGTAACGTTATTATTTCTAAAAATATGTGTCTAAATTGTCATAAAGTTGGCTGACTGATCCGTTGTTATTGGTAATATAAATATTTAGCAAAAAAGTGAGATCCTCTACATCGTTTTTCTTTTTTTTGTGTGTGTGTGTGTGTGTTTGTATTTATTTACCATTGTATACATACAAAAACCTTCTGGATTGATGTGGAACATTTAAAAAATGAGATATTGAACGTTGCTTTACAGCTGAGTGGATCTGACTTCAATGACTGTGTAATTGATAAAGATAAGGCATATTATACTGTTGCCTATGTTAAATGGTAATTTTTTCTCATTCCTAAAATGAAATAGTATGACTCCAAAACCAAATTTTAATAACTTTAAAATTAATTTATTTTAAGCCTTATTGTAATGTTTTACAAAAGTGTAAAGGTAAATATATATATATATATATATATATCTATATAGAGACGAGAGGAGAGAGAGAGAGAGAGAGAGAGAGAGATAGATAGACAGATAGATAGATAGATAGATTGCTCTTTACGTTGGCACTGGCTTATTTTCTTTGTTTTCTTTTTCACTTTTGAATTAATATTTCTAATTGTATTTCTTGTATATGACATTAATTAAAAAATAAATTGAAAAATGTGTGATTAGTGTATAGATACTTTCTGGGATGATGTGGTTGTCATGGAAACATTGAAGTTATTTGTAACAAGCCTATCAAGTGGTTACTTAGGAAGTTGCTTGGCTGTAACTCATAAATCTGGCTCAGATTGGTTTGATATGATACAGTTCTTACCTTGGCTTTCCATTTGCATTGTAAAACTCCAGCCTTTCTATTGTTACCATTTCTTACCCTTTATATTATTAGTGTCTACAACATATTATAGCAATTTGCGAGTGCATTATCACTTATGCACATACACAGCCATGTTAATGGTGATTTTATACTTTCTCCTGACTCAGCTCACTTGTTTGAATACATCTTTTTTCTTCAATAGAAATGGACAAATACACAGCATGTGTATGGCCACGTCTGGAGCCCTTCCTGATCGGGGTGCTTCCCGCCACACCCCCAAGCAAATTCAGCATGCATTATCTGCGCAAGATGGCCTGTTACGTCCGGACCCGGGACGGTTGCTTCCCCAGGCTTGGCTGGCACATGTGGCGACACATCGCTTGTGGCAAACTGCAGCTGGAAGAGGAGCTTGTCTGGCTGTATTTTGAAACTTTTTATCTGTTGATGCCTCGTTCTGCAGAGATTAGAGTGGCCATACATCTCAATGCCATACTCCTAAGGAAACTTGATAGGCAGCGCTGTAAGGTAAGAACAAAAGTGGTGCAGTGCGTTTAGATAGTATTATTGCCATTCTGCTGTGCTAATCTTTTTCTCTGTTCCTTCTTTTAGCTGTCAGTGGACAGTCTGCAGTTTCTACCTCTTCTTGTATCTACAGCAACTAAACCGAAATCTCTCTCTGCACGTCACTGATTGGGGAAGAGTGGCCTAGTCCCAGATCACGATCTCCCTCTTCCTCCTCTGAGAGAGACAACAAAATAAGCTCCCAAAATAAGGTGTGTGTGTGTGTGAATTTTATGAAAGCATCAGTCCTGTTTCATTATGAATCAAAAGAAAAAAATGTAAAGAAAATTCAAAATTTACCATTCAAAATTTTAAGGTCATTAAGGGGGCATATGACGTTGCTAAAAAAAAGACCATTATTTTGTGTATTTGGTGTAATGAAATGTGTTTATGCGGTTTATGCTTCAAAAAACACATTATTTTCCACATACTGTACATTATTGTTTCTCCTCTATGCCCCGCCCTTTCTGAAACGCGTAAATTTTTTACAAAGCTTTTTCATTGGTGTAAAAAGCGAGGTGTATGCTGATTGGTCAGCTGTCCAGTGCATTGTGATTGGCCGAATACCTCAAGCGTGTTCCGTGTGACAGAAATGTTACGAGACAAAACCATAAAAACCCATTACAGACGAGGCATTTGGTTGCATCCAGTGGGGACATAATTGCGGATTATAAAGACTTTATACTGTCTTTCTATGCATTGCGTTGCATCACGCCGCATAAACATAAAACCATGTCTGCATTTAGGATCGGATAAACGACAAACAACCAAGCGCTATCTACACTGCTCAAAACTCGTGTTTGAATCGTCAGTGGACAAATTCTTTAAATATGAAAAACATACTTACAGGCAGTGAGTCAGAACTGCCGGTGTTGTAGTGTACTCTCCCAGGTTCAGCAAAAATGCGTCGCACACACACACGAATATTTGGGTTGAACTGTTCTGGAACGGTGTTGTAAATACAACTTAACCACTGATTTCTAGTTGTGTTCTCTTTTGGAAGGCAAGCAAAGTAGTTTTGCTTTCACAATGAAAACACACCAGCATCTCCACGACATGTGGTGGCTGCAACAACAATACTACAGCGAGAATCAAAGTTACACCTTCTTTCTTTGCGTGAACATTTGGGCAGTGTTATGCAAATCTTCCCACACAGTGACGTAGACATGGGGGGGTGTTTAAATGAGGAGTTTTAGGAGGGCATGGACGAGTCTTAACTTTTTATAAAGAATATCTCTTTGGGTTTGAGACTTTAGTCTTTGCAACTTAAGAGCTCTTGTCTATTCACAAACAACTTGTAACACTCCAAAGAGAAAAGAAAACTTGAAATCACTTCATATGACCCCTTTAAGGTTTTTTTTTTTTTAATTAATAATTTTACTCCGCAATGATGGATTAAATTTCAAATAAATGTTGTTCTTTTGAAGCCTTGGTTGACCATAGGGGACAAAAAACATACAAAATAAAAACAGGTGTTGAAGTGTTAATGTGTTTGTTACAAATAGTTAACAATTATATATAATAGAAATGTATGTAGTTGTTTTGTTCTATTTTATATTTAATTTTAATTTATGAAATTGAAAATTGGAAATGTGTTTCATTGTCATGAAAATAATACAAAATATTTAAATATTTTTTTTTTTAATCTTTACAAATAGTTTTAATTTTTCCTTATGCAAAATAAAATATCTTATTTTTTCTTATGAGGGTGAAATGTATCCCTCAGACATCATCAGATTCACTGACCCTGAATGTATGTTAATTTGTTACTCACACAGTCAGGTGTACCTTACATTTGTGCCTGTATCCTGTAGGAAATATCATTTTTTTTTTTTTTTTTTTGGTTTATAAAGACTTATCTGTAGAGAGAATTATTATTTTTTTTTTTTGCATAATAGTTTGTTTATTCCTTCTGCTTGACCAGAACTGGGATGACCAGGCTCATCTTACTTTCATCCAAACACACCTGGCTGAGCTTTTGGAGCTGCTAGTGGACCCAGGCCAGCTAAGCAATTCAGGGCAGGTTCTGCGTGACAGCCAGCTCACTTCAGAGGCCCTGGAAAGCCTCAGTTTGTTGCTGGAAGGATCTGTGAGCCATAGCCGTACCATGTACCCAATCCACAAGCTCCTTAGCCGCTTGCCACTGCAGTCCCAGGCAGGATTCTCCAAACTCAGCCGCTCCTACTCTCTGCAGCAGTTCAGGGGTTTCTGCAGCAGGTCCTTTGCCTCAACCCCTTCAGCATCTCCACCTGCTCACAATCGGGAAAAAGAAACTGGCATGGGCCCTTTAAGGTAAACTGGAAGTTCTCGTCAAAGGAATAAAGTTTATTTTTTTCAAGGATGTTTATAGTTTCCCAAATCAAATGTCTTTTAGGAATAATTGTGGTATAGTTTCATTTAAAGGGGTCATAAATTTAGAAATCAACTTTTACTTGAGCTTTTGATATAAAAGAGATCATGTACAAAATAATATCCTGTAAGTTTCAGAACTGAAAACGACCTTGTGTTACTGAAATAAAAGCTTTTATTGACACCAGGCCCAGCGAACGCCAGATCCTGGATTGTACCTACATATAAAAGATAGGTTAAACACCGCCTCCACAGAAAAATATCAATTCTGTAGCCCTGCCCACTGATTTGCGAATGACAAAGTGGGGAAATAACACAAGTAGCACACAAAACCAGATTAAGCAAGCAACAAGCATTAAACATGCCGTTAAAGATAGCAAAATTTTGTGCAGTGCCTGGTTATGGAAGTACACAGTCACTGCATAACCTTCCTTCAGATTCAAATGTTAGGAATGAACTTTTATTTTTAATGAAGTTTCAGCTCACACAAGTAAATCATTGAGGGTTTGTTCGCTTCATTTGATGGCGGATTCCTTTGTAAACAAGACACAGGTCCACGCTTGATTTGCAGAGAGAGACTTAGATTAAAAATCAATGCTGTGCCGTCTATATTGGATCCGACAAGAATGGCGCAGCACACTTATGTGAGTAAAAAATATTTGTACTGTTTCACTATTGCTTTAACGATCACTTGATATGTCCTGATTATGTGTCTAAAGTCACAGAAGGCTCCAACTATGAAGGATGGAGCTTGTCAAACAGACACACAGAAAGGTAGTTTACTATGCAAACACTTTTATCCAATCATAGCAGTGGGCGTTTACTTCCAGGTCTTCAATCCGTCACGCCCATAAAAAACCGAGCGCGTTCTCGACTCGGCCTCAAAACCAGGGTAGAAAATGGTCTATAACTTATTGATTTTGTTTTTGAATGAAAAAAAACTACGCAAATGTCATAAGTGAACAACAGTATAGAATTATGAAAAAAGCCAGTTCATGACCCATTTAAATATTGTGGGAGTGGAAACAAAAACTTTTCATATGCAAAGACATCATTTACATAGAAATCTTCAGGGAACAGTACCAAAAGCCATACTCTTGGTGTTTGAATGTGTCCAGTTTAGCTTAAAATGATTGATGGTTAACCAGATTTATAAAATTGCTAACTCTTCGTATTTTTTTTTTGTAGTAGAGGGCACTCTAAAAGCCAAAATATTCAGAAATACCCACATGGCTCCTCTAGGAAGTCGACTGCTGCTCATGTCGCAGGTTTGCAAACAGATGCTGGCCAAAGATTCTGAAAAGCTGAATAATGCCAACATCAAACTCCACCGCTGCAGTGAAGCTTTCATCTATCTTCTCTCTCCTCTGCGGTGAGGAATCACCTTATTAAATTAAAATAAATGCACTTTTATTGTTTATATATCGCATTTCAGCAGAAAAAATACAGAGATAGGATTTTTTTGGCCGTATTGCCCAGCCCTACTCTGATGTCATTTAGTCTATTGTTGTTGTTGCTTGTTTAGTACTGTGTCATCATCCATGTAAAACTAAGTCCTTATCTTGCAGGTCTGTGACCTTGGACAAGTGCAGGAACTGTACATTGATTCTTGGCCCAGTGGGGACCAGCGTCCACATTCAGAGTTGTGAGAATGTTCGTGTGGTGTGTGTGGCTGGCCGTCTGACCATAGGTGGCTCATCTCACTGCACAATCCATGCCTTTACCCCTACTCGACCCCTTCTCCTTCCTGGGAATGTGTCTCTCACACTGGGCCCCTTCCACACACATTATCCCACTCTAGAGGACCACAGGCTAGCGTGGGCCTAGCAGTGGCTCCCAATTTATTGGACCTACCTCTGCAGTTTGGAGCCGAGGGTTCCACTACAGACACTGGCTGCTACCGCATCCAGCCCCCTCTGAGTTTTTATCCGCTGGTGATACCCTTCAAAATGGTGGGAGGAGAACTGTGAGATCCCTTGGGGCCTGGCCGACAGACTACCAAAAGGCCGTGGAGAGCCGAGAGAAGGTGATAGAGGATTGGCAGAAGACAGTGAAGGAAGCACACCTAAACAAGTGAGCCCACTTTTCTGTTCCTTTCAAGGCTGTAGTACTGACTTTAGCCATGTTCAGATCATAGTTAAGTTAAGTTAAGTTATAGTCATCGAAAGACATTGCAATATGTACAATATAAACCACTCTGTTGATTTGAATCCATTTCAGATCTGTCGCATCATGCTAGTCACTTTTATTGATGATTTTTTTTATATACATTTTTTTTATATATATTTTTATATTATATGATATGATATTTTTAGAAAAAAATCAGTTTTTATAACTATTTTTTATAAAGGTTTGTTAATTTTAATTAAATCTTGGTCTGTCGTATTGCGCAATTGCTTTATTGGTGATTTTTTTTTTTTTTTTTTTTTTTTTTTTTGCATTCCCTGACTAGATTAATTGGTTTAATTTAACAAATAATATATTATTATTATTATTATTATTATTATTATTATTATTATTATTATTATTATTATTAAGATAAGTCTAGCAGTATTATTAAATCAGATGTCAAATTGTTATGCACCTCCATAATAATCACCTGGGCAAATAAGTTTTTTTTTTTCTTTTGAGACATTCAGTAGTGATGCATTGTCTTTGTTGTTTTAAAGGGTTCAGAGATGGCAGTTTCAGGCCTTAGTGGAGCAGAAGTTTCATGAGTGGTTGCTTGAGACAGGACGAAGACAAGAGCTTGACAGCCTCCTCCCTCCTGCCCTCACCCCCTCCACCTCTGTAGACCCCACTGGCCTTCCAGCCACACCTCCAACTCTGGACAGCATGTACTCAAAGATCAAACACACCTGAACAAGCAATGGGACGGGCGCCAAACTGTTTGCTAAGAGAACAGCTAAACTACCAAAAGCTGCTTTTGCCCTCTTTCCACAAAAAAAAAAAAAAAAAAAAAAAAAAAAACTGATCCTCAAACATTAGCGTTCTTCTGGTACGAAGACTGTCAATGCTGTATCGAGTTTTGATAGGGACTTTGTGTCCTGTCACATTATTGACATCTAGAGAAATCTGTGCTGGATTAGTTTGTAGAGATGCAGGGTTATTGCTGCAGGTGTCTTGATAGTTTAAGCATTATGTTACTTTATGTTACCAGTGATTTCAGAGGTTGATGTGCAAGAGAATTTCACCATTAGAGTCATTATTTAATTAAACAGGAAAGGGACCAATTGCCTGCCTTCATATGAATTTAGAGGAAAACAGGGATGAGAAATGTGCAGGCATGTACTGTAATTATTGACAAATATGCCACAATCTCAATTTGTACGCAGCATAACACATACACTCACTGAAGAGTTTGCAGCTATACCTGAAATCTCATTGGCCAGTATAAATGTTTATATTTCTCCTTTGCTGTATGTTTGTTCACAATGCCTTGCACTGTATTTGCACTATTACTGTATCTGCACAATTCAAATTCCAACAACGTGTCACTTAAAAAGTCTCTTAAATATATTGATTCCTTAAGTGAACATTTAAAATATGTTTGAATCAGCATTTTATAGGATAGTGTACATATTCTATAGACAGCTCTGTGAATAGAATATTGACTAGTAATTTGGTTTCTTGAAGGTGAAATGGTTTGGGTGTTTAATAAAACCATAACTATTTTTGATATTCGGTTTGAGGACAATTTTAGCTATTCAGACTTTAGACTTCATAAAAACTGAAACACACCCTTGTGTCTTTCCCTTGAGCTTTAATGGCCATATTGAATAAATAGAACTTAGCTTTGGCTTGCTGAATGGAGTATATGTGTGTAATTGCCTGTTAAATTAAAACGAAATTATTTGTGATTTTTCCTGAATTTGTTGAAGAACTTCAATTAGTGATAAAGTACTGATAAACTAAAGTACCTGTTATTTTAGTATTTTTTTATATATATATTTTTTTTTTTTTTTTTTTTTACAGTTCTATATAGCTTTATTTTTTTTATTTCAGTTTTAAAATTAGTGGGTAATTTTAGTATTTAAACTTAATTGGAAAGACAACATTTCTAACTTTCATTAAAGAGTTTTGAGTTTAATTTCAATTACTGAAAAAATATTTTTAATATGATATTTTTAGGTAACAACAACAACACATGCAATTATTATTAGTTTAAATACACACTACTCCCACCATGCTGGTATTGTACAATTTAAACACAACTTTATTAGTGTTTTCAGCACTGAAGCATTTCAAAAGAGCCACCCTGATCACAGTGGTCAAATTTTCCAAAATATTTTGAATCTGATGACTCCTTATGTCTCTTTGCCTAATGGGAAAGATGGCTGCACATTTCAGAATCTCACTGAATATAGTTGGGTGTATATGACTCTTATCATTGTGAGTATTCAGACAATTGACTCATGCTTTCTGCATACTTTTTAGCAGGGAAGTGTGCATATCTGATGATGTGTATTTACCATAGGTTACTTTATCAAATACTTATATTTTGATCACTGTAGATTTGTATTTACCATTAGGTTCAGTGGTTTATCAAATACAATATTTCACTGTAGATTTGTCATTTTAAAACCTACAATTATTACTGCCGGTTCAGTGCTCTATATGCAAACCACTCACATTTTCTCCAGATTTAGTTTAGTTAGCCAGTTCATTTGCCAGTGTGCTGTTGAAAAGAGCTGAGCCAGGGTAATGTTGCCATTCAGCATATCATGACACAATCCAGTGAGTCTGGGCTCTTTATTTGGCAGAGCTCTTGGCATCAGGTGCTGGCCAGTGTGCTGTGTTTGTTGTGGTTCAGACTGGTCCAGTTGTAGGGTGCAGTGGTGTTTCAGGGTGAATGAATGTCATTATCCTTTAATCCCCATTTGCTTTCTGGAAAAAAAAAACTGAATAGTGCTAGAATCACTGACTCGATTTTTGGATCTAATTTTCATTACAAAGTGAATATCTGGTCCTCCCCCTCATTTTGAGTTCGTCATTTTGACGTTGGGAGCTGCATATTTAAACAGCCCCATAAACATTCACTCTGGACACTCAGACCACCTCCCCAGTCAAGACCAAAAACAGTATTCAAGATGGGCAGGGTGAGTAGGAATCACTTTAAAGCAAAAGAGAAAAAAAAAATTACAAAACAAAAAAATATATACATGTATAATCAAGGTTTCTCAGCCTTAATGGCAGAATATTGTGTAGCTTTTTTGTGTTTTGTTCAGCAAAATAGTTTGCGAATGCACATGTATGGATATATATTCATTCTATTAACTTTGCATTCACAAAATTGATTATTTGGGAAATGTGTTTAAAAACTACCTAGCGCTGCTATATTTTTGATACTTTGTTGTATATTTTTGATACTTTGTTTTGAAATTTGTTGTATACTTGCATGCAATGCCTAAATGATGACAGTGATTTTTAAAACTATTTTCTAAAACCTCTTGGCCTGCATTCAGATCAGTACTGTAGGACTGTGCAGGATTAGATTTATGTTTATGAAAACTACGTTTTTAATCACAGATGAGAACTATTTTGGACCTAAGATGGTCATCTGTGATTTTAGATGTGCAATATTGGTTGGTTGCTGGCATAATAAACTGACTAATACCATTGGTAGCTTGTTAAACTTGTTAATGTTGCAGGTAGACCAGCTGATCAATACTACATTTTAATATATCTTGAGAATTGTTCATAGCAAATCAGTGGATACCAATTAACATCAAGGTCACACTGGTCGGGCAAGATAAAATGTGTTTTGCTTGCTGGCCAATCAGCCCAAATCAGCATGAACATGGCCAAAAACATTGTTTAACCATTTTTAAATGATGTTAAGTGGTCATTGAAGTATTCTTGATGTCTCTCAGATTGTGTTTTTTGAGGACAAAAACTTCCAGGGCCGCCGTTATGAATGTGACAGTGACTGCTCTGACTTCCATACCTACCTGAGCAGCTGCAATTCTATTCGTGTGGAAAGCGGTGCCTGGGTGGTTTACGAGCGGCCCAATTACACAGGTAACCGGTATCTGCTAACCAGGGGAGAGTATCCTGAATACCAGGGCTGGATGGGCCTCAATGACTGTCTCAGTTCTTGCAAGCTCATCCGCTTTGTAAGTTCAACTAATACATTCAACATTGTGCATTAGTGAGCTTTTTTTCTAAGACTTACATAGCGTATAGAGTAGAACAAATATGATTTGCTATGTTTTTAGACCAGGCATAATGATTAAGCTGTTTTCACAATGCTGTGCTAAAACTGAATTCAAATTAAGTGGGTTAAAACTCAATAAAAGCCTAGGACAGTGCGAGTAGTGGAAGGTCATGCATAGACTTTTTCTAACCAGTTAACCTAATTAGGCCACAAGGCTTTTGCCAATAAAACAGTGTCCATATGGTCTGCAGTATGTGATTCAGTCTTGTTGAAAGACACACTTATGTGTAATGTAAGCAAATTTTAAAAAATGGGTTAAATCTATAAAATATCAGAACACTTTCTACCCAAAGGCCTGTATGAATATAGCATGGATACTATAATCTAAAATATATCTTCAAAATGCTCCAAAAATTTCAAGTTTAAACTGGGCAAACAAGATAAAAATGTCCATTAATTTACAAAACCTGCTTATGAAGGTCTTCAAGTATTATAGCTATGAATATAACCTGACTTTCACCAAACTGTCTTATTCCACATATCTTATTTTTGTCATTTTGTCCCATTTATCCAAACTCCAACCATCATGCACAAATATTTCTACCCCTTTTCCCTTCCTAAACCCAAATAAATCCAACCCATGCAGACAAGTGGAATGCAGTACAAGGTTCAGTTGTACGACAAGCCCGACTTCACAGGCCAGGCTATAGAGTCCATTGAAGACTGTCCATCTGTGCTGGAGAGGTTCCGTCTGAGAGAGGTCCATTCCTGCAAAGTTCTGGACGGTTACTGGATCTTCTATGAGCATCCCAACTACCGTGGCCACCAGTACTTCCTGGAGAAGGGCAACTACCGCAAACCAGTGGACTGGGGCGCGGTGTGTCCCACCGTGCAGTCTTTCCGTCGCTTCACTGAGTGATGTCCCTGTGTCACAATACTGCTTGTATGTGACTCACTGAAGGTCCTGCTGAAATAAAGTTTGGCTGGAGATTCACTCAGCAGCACATTTGTTGCTTGTTTGTAGTTTGTACTTAGACTAATATCAATAGCAAAGTATAGGTCTTAGATCTACAGTTATAGGGTAGAGATTGAGGTGAGTTCCAAATGAGAAAACAATTTCCACCTCCACCAATGAGCACCATCTCAGTCCCCTCAGTGTCCAGCAGCTCAGGGCAGAATGAATGCCGCATAAGAGGCCAAGGCACAGGTGACTGAAATCAAACAAAAAAAAAAAAAAAAAAAGAAAAAGATAAATAAATTTAAAGTGTTTTTTTTTTTTTTTTTTTTTTTTTTACATTAGAAAACTGAGGACTTCTGAAAATGTATTTGAAATTAATTAGACAGCTGCAAAAATTACAACAATACACTATTTATGTGTTTAGGTAGATTATTGTGTTTTACAAAACTGGGGTCCCACACCTTTTGACCAATGACTTTTCCAGTCATTCATGATTAACTTTATAAGGATTTTCAATATATTTTTTTTAAATTATAGCTGTTAGCAATTTCTTGCCCATAAAATATTTTTCAAGCTAAAGTGTTACTTTATATATATATATATATATAATGATAGATTTTAGCTTTTTCCATTACTTAATTTTATTAAATTCCCTGACTTTTCCACGTTCTGGAAATCACGCATTTAAAAAATTCCCTGATATTTCCAGGTTTTTCATGGCTGTGGAAACCCCTTATTTACCAGCAATAATAAAAGAACACAGTTCAATAACTCAAACAATTCCTTCATCATGTAATATTGTGTATAAGTCTAAAGATTCTGTCATACCAAGAATGATAACTATTAACCATAGTGTTTGTTTTTTTTTAAACACTCAAATTCTCAAAGCGGAACATCGAAGTCCCCAATATAAAAAATAACAAAAAAAAGAGAGGACAACACTTCTTTCCATTCAATGAACGACAGAATAGAGCCATCCGAATTTAGATGAAAATGATCCCTCTTTATAGATAAATTAACTGTAGGCTGTTCATGGGTCAACAAACAGTTTATAGGGAGGTGGCCTAATTGGACACTACCCATGTTTGTTATGTCCGGGGGGGGGGGGGATAGTTCATTCTCCTCCGTCAATATTTTGGGGTTTGGATTTATATTATATTGAGTACTTTTGTTAAGTTAAAGGTTAAGTAAAAGTATATTCCTTTTGGAATAATTTTTAGTTAGATTTTGCATGCTGTATTTTGTAGCTTATGTAGTAGGTTGTTGTTAGTCCTACCCCTGTGTGTTAAAAAATTGGTCTGATCAGCCAATATATAAGTCCCTGTTGTTTTTTTTTCTTTTGTAGGAGGTCAGTTTTGTATTTTTGAATTTGTTTAGAGCTTTAGTTAGTTTGTTTATTTGACCTTTATTTCGGGCCCAACCCTTTATTTTCATTCTGTTGTTATGACTATTGGGGAAATAAAAATCCTTATTTTTGAACTTTCCTTGCGACTCCTCTTGCTTAACTGCTTGGTCCCTGACATATGGTCAAACAACATAACTTTCTGCATCATTACATATGCATATTTGGATTGTACAAAAAACAGTAAACAGGGTCCAGCGTGTTAAATCGGAGGGCTTGTTGTCGGTACCCATGCCTGTCTCTATGGGGGGTACCACAGGGCTCGATTCTCGGGCCGACTCTATTCTCCCTCTACATCAATGATGTGGCTCTTGCTGCTGGGGACTCCAGATTCATCTTTATGCAGATGATACCATCCTGTACACGTCAGGCCCTTCGTTAGATACCGTGCTTAAAAATCTTCAGGAGAGTTTCAATTCTATTCAAATTCCTTTCAAAATCTTCAGTTATTATTAAATTCTGGTAAGTAAAACTAAGTGTTATGCTTTTCAAATCGTTCGTGCCAATACCGCTTGTCTACCTAACATCACCACGCTGGATGGGTCTGAGTTAGAATATGTTGATACATATAAATATCTAGGTGTCTTGTAGACAGTTCTCTCTCCTTCCAGCCACACATTAACAAACTAAGATCTAAAATTAAATCGAGCAATTGGTTTTCTTTTCCGCAACAGGGCCTCTTTTACTTATGCTGCCAAAATGGCTTTGGTGAAAAATGGACTATCATTCCAATGTTTGACTTTGGTGATGTTATTTATAGAACTGCCCCAAATTTTTCTGCTGAAAAAACTGGACGTGATCTATCATAGTGTCATAACGTTTTGTTACAAATGCTCCTTACAACACCCACCACTGCCAGCTCTAGCATTAGTTGGTTGGCCGTCATTAACTATGCGGCGTTTAACTCATGGTACCAACTTATTTACAAGTCTTTGCTTGGTAAAGTCCCGCTGTATTTAAGTGTCTAGTTACTATTGCTGTACCTACTCGCAGTCTACGATCTAGTAGGTATATTGCCTTAGTCCACCCCGAAAGTCTGCAAAACATTGGCCGCCAATCCTTCCAGTTTGCAGCCGCCAATGACTGGAATGGATTACAAAAAACATTAAAACTTGAAACACTCATATCACCAGGTTTTTGCTTTAACAACTACTCCTTTCTGAGCATCTGACCGATCTTTGTACTTGTTAATTGTCTTCAAATGCTCCTCTCCGTAATTGCGGTCATACAATCCATGCTCTTAAATGATCATATTGGTTAGATAGATTTTTAATAAGATACACCTTATATATTCAGTAAAAATTATTTATTTGTTTTTTAATCTTCTAAAATAGTTGTTCGCTGTGTCATAATATGTCTTAATTATGTTGCTTAACAGACTCACATATATCTTATCCTGTTTTTGATACCTGGTATTGCCTTATTGTGTTTTTACTTGTAATTTTATAAATTTGCACTCCCTGTGTTCTGTGTATTTATTATGTAAACACTATGTTGTCTGCACATGTTTCGCCTTATCCTGTGGCCAGGTCGCCGTTGTAACTTGAGAATTTGTTCTCAATCGGCCTACCTGGTAAAATAAAGGTTAAAAAAAAAAAAAAAAAAAAAAAAAAAAAAAAACATGGCTTATACACAATCAGAATTTAGAGTCAGAAATTCTGTTTTACTATGCTATCCAGTGAGATTCTAGAGCCAAAATTTTCCATTTATGATAAACCATTAAATACTCGCCAGAGTCCATGAGCAGAAGGAACTTGTGTATCCAGCTGGATCTCGACACAGCTCCCAGTGTTCAGATTTAATACAGCAACTCCTGCTCACTCCATCAGCCTGAAGCCAAACTACACCACCACAACTAACTTCTAGTGATTACATGGGCTGAGTGAGACATACCTGAAAACAGACAGCCAGGAAAGACTGGGATTTTGATCACTGAGAGATCACTGGCACCGTTTTCATAACACGTTCTTTTAGCACACAAATAAGCGAGTGTGGTTGTGAACCTGTGAACTTGAATATACAGCAGGTGGCGGTAAAGCACCGTATGAGCTGGTTGCCAACCAGCCAAAAAAACGCTTAAGAAGAAGAAACGTTAGCGTGATCCTGAACTAGGAAATTGTTCAGATGTAAACAGGAGGAGATTAACTAAAGGTTTGAGCCGATTTTTTAATCCTTCATGGCGTGGTTGTTTATTTGATGACGGTATTAATCTGATGTATCTTTTAATATAAATTTCGAGAGTCACTATTAAACTCCCCAGTGGGATAAATGAAGCTTCATTGGTTAATAAGCTGTAATGTCAAATGTTTTGGTGCATTGTAATTCATAAATTATGCATTGGGTATCCGGAGCTCAATGACAATATAATGTTACGCTTAACTATATTAAATATATACTAATAAATACTAACTAAGAAGTTTATCTTCTTTCTTAATTTACACAGTGATGGAAACTGGGTAAGACATGTGACTCCTAAAATTGACCCCCCTACATATTCACAAGCATCTGTTTAACATGAATATTCTGCTGGCTGACATTAAAACCAGCTTCTGATCATTTTTAATAGTTTCTAGCTGGAACATTTAGGGTCTTATCTGTTCTTATGGTTGGTTCAGGACTCAGAGGATCATCTTGGTCCAGTTATGACAGTTGGACCAGGCAACAAACCTTCCAGACAGCCTTTCTGTAAATAAAATGAAACTTATGGTTGTTGAATTGTGTTGATTTGAAGGTCTCTTTAAAGTAACATTTATCTAGCTGGTTAACATGGATCGGGAGTGTCAAACGTAAATCACATGGAAGCTCTGGATCCCTGCACGAGCTTTGATATCAGCAACACATACCATGTTAGTTTTCAGTAGTTTTCAAATGGTCAAAACCATGTGGAGTGATGGAAGAGACTTGATTCGTTGGATCAGGTGTGTTTAATTAGGGGTGTGAATATCTAAGACTCACCGGGCACTGGGCTCCAGCCCTCCCGCGATACACATTGAGTGTTTGACAACCCCGGGACATTAGACTGGTCATTCGATAGGAATGAAAACTTTGAGAAATGATTGTGATAGTCTTGGGAATGTCAGTAAAAGGAGTTATAATAAATAATTAAAATGCATGTAAATGAACTAAATCAGAAAATATATTGCACAAAAGGAACAAAAAATAATTATTTTCAGCAAAAAAAAATAAACAAACTTCTAGCTGTCTTTTTTTTATTAATATCTATATATATATGTTTTTCTGACAAACATATTTTGCTTAAAACTAGCTATTTACTCATATTTGTAGCAAGGCACCAAGAACAAACAAAAAAAAAAAAAAAAAAGAACGGTTGATTTTTGGATGCACATATAGGACTGGTGTTCTTGGACTATGTGTCAACCAATCTCTTCTTTCTGTTCTTCCATGCTTCACAGCTCTCCATTCCTACAATTCCCAAAGTCATCGCGATACCTTTCTTGAATACCAAGCGAGCTGAATCCTCTTGTTATATTCCACTCCTGTTCTTCCTTAAAAACTTATCGTTCTTGATCTTTTGAAAATACTTCCACCTCCTGCCTTTGCTCTGTTTCTCCCATCTTCCATTCGTTTAGTTCTAATCGTTCCTCCCTAAATCATGACTGAACCAGAGCTTGCTCACAGATGGTAACCCTGCCATCTCTGATGAAACGGCTGGCAAAGCAGAGTTGTGCGAGGTTTCTATGGCATCGAGCATGCTCTCGCTTCCTGGAGGGTGCTGATCCGGAACCCCTGCGTACGTGAAAGAGGACATGCTTGGAACTGCTCAAGTTCGACCGCAAGCAGCTGCGTTCGATCTGAACACACTCCAAGGCCGACAAGTTTGTCAAAATGCCGTCAGGCGGTGTGGAGACTGCACCCGACGGGCAAGACGACACGACACAATTACTATTTCATTAACTAACCGGCTGGTGCGGTTATGTGGTGAAGTACAAGCTGGACCACATGCTCCAGAAGGATTGAGACGGTAACGGAACGGGACTCGACTAACACGCAGCTTCCTGCCGCTGCCCCTGCTTGCTATTGAACACATTCACTGACCTTGAGGCCAACCAGCTGTTGACCCCCATGACCTGGTGAGTATGAAAGTGGGAGACGTGAATCTTGAATGTTATGAAAACATTTATCCACAGATAAAGAATCTCCTTCAGAAACTGTTTTATTAAAAGACCATCATTTGGCACAAGGGTTAGGCGTTATGATGGTACTACATTGCAAGCAGTAGGCAATGATTCATGAGTTAGAAGTTTCTTCTATACCGTGTGAGTATAAGTGGGCCAGAAATATTATACTACATGTTTTAAAACATTGTCAGAAACCATTTAACATTTGTTCAGAACATTTTATTTCTTTTAAAGAAATTACTGCTTTTATCACACAAGGGGGATGCTTTAAAAACTCATCACAAATGACAGTAAAGACATTTATAATGTTTACAAAAAAATCTTTTAAAACAAATGCTGTTTTTCAACTGTCTATTTATTTAAGAATCCTGGAAATGAAAAAAAAATTGTTAGCAATAAACGGCCAGAACAAACCCTTGTTCATCCATTTCAGCCTTCCCAAATCAGGAAATTATTAGGAATGATTTCTGAAGGATGTCCGACATGTTGTGACACTGCCGATTAAGAAGTAATGGCTGCCGGAAGTTCAACTTTGCCATCACAGAAAAAAAATTACATTTGGCAAATATTTAAAATAGGAAAACAGATTTAAATTCACCAATATTATCGTATTATTATTTTTACTCAAATAAATGCAGCCTTTGCGGTCAGAAAATGAGAGAAATTTATGTTCAAAAAGCATTCAAAATCTGGACTGTCGACGCGCACATGGGGTGATGCACGATTTTGGTCATAATTTTCTGTACAGAAAAGTCAAAGGCATTGAAACGAGCACCGAAACGAGTGTTACTCAATTAAAATGAATCTGCTTTGAACTTCTCTTTTCCCGTAAAATTTAATGTGACAAACAAATTCTTTTAAGTGTTATAAGGCAATGGGAAATGTGATCAATGGTCAAACAGGTACTATGTGATCGTTGTGTGTGAACTCAATTAGAAAAAGAAATGCTCTCTGAAGTATATTTCTTATGGAGTTTATTCATATAAACAATGAAGATATAAGCCTGTAGGGCAATCTCTGTGTTATTTTTTTTAAGCTTCAGACGAAATCATGAAGTTCTGAATACCAAGTGGTCTAACTTTTAAGATATTGTGGCATCATTTAGGAAGTTCTACTGCTGGAATGTACATGGAGGTTAAGTGCAAAGATGTTTTATACTTAGAAGTCTGTGTTGGAACTCTTTTTGTGTGTTTAATATTGTTGCCAACTTTCGTAAGTGTGTTGTATCTCTATTAGGGAGTGATTCAAATCTCTTTGATCCACACGTTTGGGCATAGCGATTCAGACACATGATGGCAGAGAGGACAAAAGTTGTAATGTTTTAAACCACTTGAATGAACATCACTGGTGAATTGATGCCTGATTGCATCAGTTTGCAGACAGTAATACAGACAGGAAGGAAAGAAAATTTAGTTTAATAGGCTTTAACAATAAACATGGCGTGTCTAGTATAGAGGCGGCTTGTAAGTTAGACTCCACATTGACATATCATCTCATCAGCTTTGCTTCTGTGGCTTACTGGTTTACATTCTGACTTCAACAGCGGTGATTGTGTACTTAGTAAAAAGTACACAACACCACACACCACACACCCACACACAAGTGCTGCTCGTGCCGTTGATCTTGTGTTATAATTGTTTCAGAGCTTTGCACCCTACTGGCACCGCCCCTGTTTTAACCTTTTATATATGGACTGAACCAGTGTGGTGGTCTGGGTTTTGAGGGCCATTCTGGTTACTCTTGGAATCATGTCTCATTGATCTAACCTGTGTTTGTGCGCAAGCCGAAGGAAAATACATGAGGAGTCTGAATACTGAAGGCATTGTCGTTTAGGATCACTAGAATTAACATCTGACACAGTTGCTGAACTTGTGCCTTGTATCTCTTTCAAAAACACCTATTTGAAGTACATTCATAACGACCTTTAAAAGCTATTGGAAAAGAGATTTGAACATGTGTTTGTAGGGAACTGATTAAATGTCTAGGCCCGGAGGAAAAGACATGATTGTATTGCATCAAATATTAAAGGAATAATATGGGTTATTTTCTCCAAACCTCCAGTGATAAAGAACAGGCAATGATCGCAGTACTGGGGCTTAAAAATGAAAGCCTGGAAGACCAGAAAACCAGAGGCTTTAGCGGAAATGCCCAGCTCATATTTGTATATTAAAGCAATTTCTTCAGTAATAAAATGGGGGTAATGAGGTTGTCAACTGTGAATAGTGTTTTTTTTAAATGGACCTGCCTTGTTGTAGATAGAGAAACTTCTAGTTAGCGCATTACCCAACATCGTGGTTGAGTTGCCTATATGTTCTACAGTGTTTTGGCGGGATGAGTGTGTTTCTGGTATCTGCATTTATCAAGGACGCGTGCCTATTAGGTTTATGTTATTTATTTATTTTTTTTTTTTAGCTGATCATCACCAGTGTTAACGTATGCTGTAAATATATTTCGTATTTTAAATCTATTGGCAGTGCTGCCCAAGGTGGAGTTAGTCGAGAACACAGTGACAGTGGCTGCGTCTGAGATCTCAGATTAGGTACTTCTTTTTGAATACTTGCAACCATATATCTTTTTAAATCGTATTTAAATATGTGTAATTGGAAAGTAACTAATACATTATTTTGTGTTGTCATATCCCTGTCCCATGGCCCATGGGATAATTACAGCATCCAAGTATCATTAGATGATACACTGCAGAATCTTGCCAGTAGTAGTTGGTTACTTGTTTGCATGCTGTTTTATGCATAGAGGGAGGCAGGAAGGTCTCTGTACGAGAAAGCATACATTTAAGCGAGTGATGGAAGCATGAGAGGAACAGGAATAAGAGAGAGGGTGTTGGAGGAATGATAGCTGGTTTTTGTCAGAAGGTGAGTGACGAGTGTTAGAGGCAAAAGTAAAAGGCAGGTAAAGACCCACGTGGCCCGAGTTCACCCTCACCTCTGCTGAAAGTGCAAACTGGAAGACAGGGGAGGTAAAGCTGTTGCTGATGAAACACATCAGGAGGATGGATTGCGAGGACTGGAGAAGAAAAGAAACGAACACCAACGATAAAGCACCTATCCCCTGTGTAGACCCTGCCATTATACACATACTATTTCCATGTTCCTCTCCTGGACTGAGTATCCCTGAAAGGATTTTAGAAACAGAGTTTTCCTCCGAGTGTGGGTTCAAATGTGGATGTTTTGCTATTGGGTGTTTAACCCTGTGCTGGGCATTTGTGCTTAGGTGGATTAGTTTGTGTCTAGAACAGGAGAGTGTATTGATCTGATTGGTCAAGAAGCGATCCAGGTCCCCCCTCGTTGAGCCAAAGCAAAAAAAAAAAAATTGATTTATGAAAAATCTCTTGATTGGTGATGGTGTTAGGGGAGATAAGGAGATATGACAGGTAAGGCTTGCACAGTAATAAGGTCACCATCGCTGATCCTATCTTGGCATGTCTTCACACTGCCTCATGTCTCATCTGTTTCTAATCTTCCTTCTGAGTCGCGCAGTGTGCATATACCAAAGTCTGTACTAAACCAATATGTAGATTCAAAATGTGGCTTTTTTCAATGGTTGATTCACCATTACATTTGGCATCTTATTGCATGCTATCAAATAATCCGCAAAAGCCATGGATCAACGCATTTTTATACATTAAAAATTATTTCTTCGTCCTGGATGTTGGTCATTGGAAAGAGACCAGAAAATTAAAGATTCTTCACCACATTTTCAGGAGAGCACTTTATTTTTAGTGAGCACTTTATTTACAGGTGCATCTCAATAAATTAGAATGTCGTGGAAAAAGTAATTCAACTCAAATTGTGAAACTCATGTATTTACAAATCATCAATGCACACAGACTGAAGTATTTTAAGTCTTTGGGTTTCTTTTAAATTGTGATGAGTTTTGGCTCACAATTAATAAAAACCTCAAACAATTAAGCATATGGTGACATGCGCAATCAGCTAATCAAACTCAAAAGATCTACACAGCAGTGAATACACACACCATGAACACACACGCGAGTCACAGAGCAGTGGCCAGCCATTTATGCTGCGGGGCCCGGGGAGCGGCACTTGGGGTTTGGTGTCTTGCTCAAGAGGCACCTAAGTCGTGGTATTTTGCTGGCCCAAGACTCGAAACCCACACCTTAAGGGTTAGGAGTCAAACTCTCTAACCACTAGGCCACGATGTTCCAGTTGCATTGCATTTGGGGTGCCAGTGTCGTCTGCTGGGTGTGGTCCATTGAGTTTTTTGAAAACCAAAGTCACTGCAACTCGTGTACCAAGCTATTTTTGGGAGCACTTCATGCTTCCTTCTGCTTACCTGCTTTTTGAAGATGCTGGATTTCATTTTCCAGCAGGATTTGGCACCTCCTGCCACACTGCCAAAAGCACCAAAACGTTGTTAAATGGGCCATGGTGTTGGTGTGCTTTGACTGCACGCAAACTCACCAGACCTGAACCCCACAGAGAATCTATGGGTATTGTCAAGAGGAAAATGAGAAAACAAGAGACCAAACAATGTCAAAGAAAACTGGGCTTCGATACCACCTCAGCAGTGCCACAAACTGATCAGCCCTCCTGCCACACTGAATTGAGGCAGTCTTAAAGCAAAAGGAGCCCCTACCAAGGTATTGAGTACATGTACAAGTAAATTAACATAGTACTTTCAGAAGTCCAACAATTCACTAAAAATTTTTTTTTTTTTTTTTTTTTTTATTGGTCTTATGAATTTTTAGTTTGTTGAGATAGTGTATTGGTGGGTTTTGTTTAAATTGGAGGTCCCCGCCAAAATCATGACAATTAAAAGAACCAAAGACTTAAACTACTTCAGTCTGTGTGCATAGAATGTATTTAATACACAAGGTTTCACAATGTTTGAGTTGAATTACTGAAATGAAACTTTTGCATGACATTCTATTTTTATTGAGATGCACCTGTAAATGATGCATGTTTTTCAACACTGAACCTGTGCGATATGGGGAAAATATCTAATTGCAATATTTTTTTAAATAAAAGTCAAGCTTCAGCTCAATATTGTCAATAAATGAAATTTTCCATGACATTCTAATTTATTGAGATGCACCTGTTTTATTGACCAAATGGAACTAGCAACTTAAGGCACATTTGATGTTTGTACTGTTAGGCATCTTTCTCCAGCTCTATTCCAGTTGTATGTGCTGCTTGGCTGGCACAGATGTTCAATGGTTTCCTCTTTTTTGTGTATTTAGTAAAAAAAAAAAAAAAAAAAAAAAGTTGCTAAATCTTAGCAACGAAAAATTCGCTAATTTGACAACACTGCCTCTTGTGAGCATAAGAAGGGAGACTTCTTTCAAAAAATCTTACTCAAGTAGACTAAACACCAAACTTTTGAACGGTAGTGCATATCTAGACCTGCACAGTTCATACTAAACTTGTGATTGGTTGGTCATTTCCAGAAGCTTCGCATAAATGTAGTAGATTCCGACATTTAGGCATTTACTACAGACATTGCTAATCCAGTGCAAATTTGCTGAAGATTTCAGATGTTCTGTCCTGAAAACTAATCCTTTTTGTATAGGGATTTAAATGTGGTCTCTAGCTTAAACTTGTATTGAATCAAGTGAACATCTTTTGTTTTGAAATTCATCTATACAACAGTCGTTCAATGCAGAACAGTTAAATATTTTTGTATTGTAATTATTATTATTGCATTAGCTCTGGCTGCAGTTGCAATCAGTGGTGCATTTGTCACAGTTGCTCAGGACCTCCTCATGAAAAAACTTTCTCCTCTCTCAAATGCTGAAATGATGCTGGATTCCATCTTTTAATGGCTGGTCACAAAAGTCCTTTTGTTCTTTGGCGTAGACGACGGAACAAAGCACCATCCTGTTTTCAAAAGAGCTCTGAAATCACTGGAGTGAGTGCTATGTAATTTTAAACCAGACCTATTCATATCTCATAGATAAATTACAAAAACTATAAACACAAAGGCATCAGCCCACTTTTCTACTCCGACAGAAGCCCTTAATGTATGCCTACACCAAACAGCACCACGCCATGTTCCCTTAGATCATTGCAACAACCGGTGTACGCACAGACCCAATGCACATTTTGACTAAAACACTGACATGTCAACCAGAGTGTGTCCCCATATGTGCCATATTGCTAATTGGCCAGGGCTTTGGAATTGATATCTCTACAGAATTCTTTTTTGGTGTGTAAAAAAAAAAAGTTTAAACATTTATTCTTTACCATAACATCCCTGTAGGTCAGTGCGCTGCTTTTGTCTCCCTCAGTTTTAGTGTAAGGTTTCCTTTCTGTGCTAGTGAACTTCCATTCTTGTCCGTCACTTTAGAGTTGGTTCACATAGAACTTTTTTTTATGTAAATATTTGATCACTGAGGTGCATCTTTGCTACTTCTGTAACGCAAATGAGCAATGCCCTTTTTAGACTCTGTTAAAGTTGATACAGAATGCATTGTGTTTAAAAACAGCAGATGTACACAAAATGTGTTGACGTCATCTTAAAAATGCCGCGCTCATACACAAAATGTTATAAAAAGCAGCAAGACTTGGTACAACAATCAAATACCTACATAGAAAACTATTACAAAGCAGTGCAATGGAAATGCAAAAATCCATTTTTGCTTTAAAAATGTGAGATGCCAGGGCAGTGGAGTGAGAGAAAAAAAGGCAAGTTAACTTTTTAAACTTTAGTGTCACATTTTTATAATGCTGTTTCACACACAAGATGTGAAAAAAAGAAAGACGCGATGGTCAAAGATGTCTATCCAGCATGTGTGTATATAGAAAAACATATTTTGTGTTTAAATGTGAGACAGTGTAACGAGTAGTGTAATGTAATGAAAGTGTAGTTTAACTCAAGGACTAAAAATGCATTTTTTAAAAGTTGAACTACTTCAGTGCTGCGTTTTTAGAGCTGTAGTTTGAGATGTGAGCACAATGTCAAATACATCCGTTTAGTGCATGTTTACATAGGAAAAACAATGAAAAGAGTGCAGTGGAATGCAAAAACACATTCTACTTGAAAAGCCACTTAGAATGCATCTGCTTTGCATCCATTACTCCTACAATACATGATGTTTGCATGTGTTTGAAAATTCGTCTTTTGATATCTCATCGTTATTAGACATTTAAAATTCAGCGTGCCTGCTATCTCTGCATTCCTTATCGCTTTTGTTTTTTTCTTTCTTTTTCTTGTCTCGTGTGTGGTGTGTGTTGTGGTGAGAGAGAGAGAGAGAGAGAGAGAGGACAGGCAGACAGACTGACTGACCAGGGGGGGCTGCCGTAAAATTGTTCTCTGCGCTCAGGGCTTGTCGATATTTCCTCTAGAGCTGGTCAATGTGACGGATAAATTGTTTTATTTTTATTGTTTTTTTTTATCTTCCCTTCACCTGAATGTTGTTTCTTTTCTTTTAAAGTCTCTCTCTCCCCCCCCCACCCCTCCCTCTCTGTCTCTCTTTCTTTGTGCTTGTCAAATTTTCTTTTTTGCCCTCCACCCCTGTATTGGCAGAGAAGACATCTGTAGTAAAAGGGCCTAGCTGGAAGTGATTTTTTTTTCAGGAGCGCCCTCACAGATTTTCTTGTCAACTTTCCAGCAAAGCTTTTAAAATGGAAATTGCGGCGAAATCGTTTACTCGTCCCGATTCCCCGGCCAAGCCATAAACTCGGAACACTGTTTCACCATGCACTCAGGCACAACAACACGGGAGTAGTTCAGCATAAAAAAACAATTGCTGGTGTGTTCATGATAACAAAACAGTGCATAGATTGATTTCTTATAAAAGACTACTATTAAAGGAGGTTACAATATCAGCACCATTTTCTGTGGACTGACCATTAAATGCTAAGTACACACGTATGCAAAAAATATGTCAAGGCATGTATTTTATATTCCGCTAGTAGCTGGCGTACGCCACACACCTACATCGAGGGCCCTGCTGTGTGTGTTCTTGTCAGAAGGCTGTAAATAACTTCAGCAGCAGATGGCAAACCAGACCAGCTTTGCTTGCAATGGAACCGCCAATGAATTCTGGGACTGAGTGTGTGTTTGTGTATGTTTGTCCTTGTGTCTGTGACTGTTTTAACTCTTTCTTGTTTAATAATATTAGATGGTCAGCAGTGGTTTTGGCACCATCCTCTAGATCAGTGGTCACAAACCCTGGTCCTGGAGGCACTCAACACTGCTTATTTTGCATGTTTCCTTTCTCTGACACCAATTTCAGGTCTTGGAGTCTCTACTAATGAGCTGATGACCTGAATCAGGTGTGTTTGATTAAGGAGACATGCAAAATGTGTAGTGTTGGGGTGTCTCCAGCCCTGGCGTCTCATGTTCATACTATCAATTCCTAAATAGTATGTGAGATTAGAGAATTAAGTGTGGTGCAAAGCATAGTATGTTGAAAAGAGTGTGCAAAGTGTCTGTGTGTTGTATTATTTTTGGTGTATTTTTTTGGTGTCGATCTGTGCACACTCTAATGGCTTAGACTTGCCCACAATCCATTGCGCTTTTTGCAAAGGATTCAAGTCCAGAACTGCCAAACACAAATAAAACGCCTTCGAAAAACTACAAACGTGGCGGATGCGTGCGATTGACAGTAAGGTAGAGCAGTTTACAAAAAGGGGTTTGAGTTACTAATAATCAACTTTTAACCTGGTAAAAAATATTAACTTTTTGTTATTTGTGTTCTATTTCATCTGCAACAGCAATGTGAACTTTTATAAACATCCATTTGGTCGTTAACTTTTAAATGCAACATTATGCAGAAAATGAGCAGAGTTCTCTGCATGAAAGACCCACAACTGGCAGATCAACGAGCTACTTATTTTCTCTCCAGTAGGGTAGGAAGTTAAACTAAATTAAATGTGGAGGATGTTAACTGTGACAGGATGATTGACGGGCCAGTTTACAGTGACAGGGTGTGTGTAACAGGTGCGACAGAGCGGCCCTTTAAAGACGCAATTGTATGACGTTATAGTATGTCCCAGAGCTTGCCTACTCTTCTACTACACATTCAAAAGTGTGTACTTTTTCTTCACTATTATAGTATATTATTTTATAGTTTTAGTGTGATTGTGTAAGTTGGGACTTTGGGGTGAGGGGAGGGTTGGGGGTTGGTGATCTATGTGATATTGAATAACTACCATTGGACCACACCCTGTTTCTTTTTGAAGTTCCTTAATATATAAATTTTTAATTTTGCTAGCAGTACTATTTACTTAATATATTAATAATATTAATACTAATAATTATTATTATGATATTAATAATAATAATAATACTAATAATAATAATAATAATAAAGAATAATAATAAAACCAAAGAAGCTTTATGATTTATAACAGCCATTAAGTTAAATTATTTATTATTTTTTTATTCCGCAAAAATATTTTTTCAAGTGGTTTTCACAAGTGACCGTGAAGATATTTATATGTTACACAAAAAAAATTCAAGAAAGTGCTTTGTCTTTTGAACTTTCTGTTCAATCAACGAATCCTGGATAAAAATATCATGATTTCCACAAAAATATTAAGCAGCACAGCATTTTATTATGGTGGAAACGCCAAAGGATGGGGTGCCAGATTGGGCACTGGCTCCAGCTCTGCAACTGACACCATGTCTGTGGGAAAAGGGGACATGGAATACCAGCATTTAGAGCCTCTGGCTAACATGGAACCAGAGATAGGGAGCCCCTTGACAAAGTTTTTCTAGGCTCTAACTTTCAAACTGAATGACTTGGAGGTGCCAAACATGATGGAAGTGGTTGAGAATGAGGGCTGATAAGCAGAATGTTACTGTTTCAGCACTTGATATTTTGTGCTTAAGGCATTCTTTTCTCAAACACAGGAACGTTCCGATGTACCTTCTGTCAGACAGAAGTAGAGGAGGACGAATCGGCTGTGCCAAAGAAAGATGCCCGAACTCTGGTGGCTCGATTCAACGAGCATCTTGTATCGAGACCCATCTATGTCCCATGCTACGAGAGACGAGGACATCAACTTGTCCCATGCTCTGTTCTCTGGAGCCCATGCACGAGCCGTCGAAATCAAACCAAGCCCTAACAACAATCAGAGGTCAGCATCTCCTGTTCAGTCAAAGTGGCCAGTCATATGCACGAGACTGTGTTGTTTTCACCTAAAACTATTAAAGTTATTTATGAATTGAAGCTGAAATCACATAAAAGCTAAATAGACATATTAAAAATAAAAAGAATTACTAAAAACTAAATGAAAATTAAAACTGAAGACAAAAAAATTCAGATTCAGAATATTAAGTAAATATTAAAATAAAAAAAAATAAAAATAAAAAAATTGGCAATCAAGAATGTACATGGCAGGTTTTTTTTTTTTTTTAGACCATTTATTTTGAACCGATTAGCAAAACTTCATTGTCGTCAGCTTTGATGATTTTTCCATCCACTTTTAACAGATAAAGGACGGCGAATTAAAGTCATGTTTATGTTGTCAACAAATTAGTAATCCAACTTTGCTATTTTCCTCAGTCGGGAGCGGGCCGCCCAAGCCGCAGGAGGAGCTGGTGCACCTGGTCGGGAAGTATGGAAAAACAAAGGCTCATCGTATGACCTCTACTCGCAAGATGTGGTCATCAGCATGGAAGACCAGGAGCCTCAGCCTGGCCAGACTACTGAGGGAAAAGCCCCCAAAGAGAGGCCCGTGTGGCTGACGGAAAGCACAGTGCAGGGGGCGTACAGTGAGACCGATGCTCTGAAGCAACGTGAGTCACATTGACTATTTTGAAAGTGTTTTTGTGCTGATGGTTACATATTAACGCAATGTTTTTTGGATTTCATGATTTGCCTGCTTATTCTTGTTTATATACCTCATGGGTCTGAATGCACAATCTAACTAGGTATAAGGGTGAAGGCACTGATTGGTTAAAAGAGATATTTTATCCTATTGTCACTCCAATATTTTGTTTGGAACACAAAGAAGTGATATTAAGCAGAGTATCCAAGCTGCTATTGCTATCCATGCTTTTTTCTTTCTTTCTTTCTTTCTTTCTTTCTTTTTTCACTTTCACTTTCTTTTATTTTTTTCTTTCTTTCTTGCTTTCTTTCTTGATTTTTTTTTTTCCCACCCCAAACATACATATCTTTCTTTCTTTCTCTTTTATTTTTACCTACAAAGACAAAAGAGTACAATAAAAGTAATCTATTTGACTTATCATTGTGCAATATTCTAGATTTTGATTCTTCAAAAGCCATAAAATAGCTTTGCATGAGAAATATACAAATTTACAGTCCTTATTCAATGACACACTTTGCTTTCACCTCTGATATATTTAAAAAAAAACGTATTTGCATATTCAACACCATTGAAGAAGGATGAGAAAGAAACCCCAAGATACAGTTAACCTCTTCACTTTTGCACATGTATCACGCAGCTCGTTTATGGCCCCGTTCTGACCCATCCAAGACGTCCAGAATCCACACCGCTGTAGCCCCCCTTCCCTCCCCCGTCCCCCCCTCCTGGATGTGAAAGACCCCATTATTTGATTTTTTTATTGCATTTATGATGGTTTATAAGAAACCAAATATACAGTTAACTTATTCTTGCATGTATTTATTTGCATATTCAAACAAACAACTTAAGTTTATGCCTCTGTTTACCCAGTGTAAAGCTGCGTCAGTCCCCCTGTATGGTTTCACGAAAGCGGACTTGCATTTAGAAGTCACAGTGTATAGCCAGTTATCTCGGGTTAATAATGTGCATCCTAAATTGGCTTTTTTTTTTTTTTTTTTGGTTCGTTACCTGACTTTTTATTACACGCAGTCCGGCGAGGAATCTACAGTACCGCCCCCCAGGAGGGAATAGGACAGGGAATGACTGGACGAGGAGCCGCACAGGATGAGAATGAGGAGGTGATGCTGGCTCTCCTCATTCATGAGAAGAGGAGCGGAGTTGGTCCAGGAGGTGCTGTTGTCTCCAGACCGACTGTTCCAGCGGCTAACGCCAGCGACTCTGACAGCGATACCAGTGAATCAGATGAGGACTCGCTGCCCCAGGCTCCAGCCCACACTATGCACAACGCTACAGCTCTGCGGCCAGGAAAACAAGAGGATGAGGAGGATGAAGATGGATGATGATGAGTTCGAGGAGGTTGGGGATGACCCTGTGGTTATGGTAGGGGGAAGACCCTTCTCTTACAGGGAGGTGAGCCAGAGACCAGAGCTGGTGGAACAGATGAGCGCTCAGGAGAAAGAGGCGTACATTGAGATGGGCCAGAACCTCTTCCAGGACATGTACTTCTGAGTTCATCTTGTCTGCCTGCATCACATGCATTCTGTCTTTGTCACTTTTGGCTGTTGTTGTTTTTTTTCCACAAAATTGTTTTGATCGGTCTCCTTTGCACACTCTTAAACTATGTTGTGCGGCGTGCCAGAGCTGAGAAATATTGTGTTATATCTGTTAACCATTCTCCTTTTTTCTCGCCCCTCTGCCATATTCACATATGAAACTACTCTGGTGCCAATGATACCAAAGTATCACAGTTGTAAATATGAGTATCATACATTGGCAAACACGCAGTGCTATGTTTCCGGTTTGTTTGCGGTCTTGCCACATTGAGAGACTTCCAAATGAATAGCAGTGTTGCTGCAGTGACCTCTGGGATGGTTTTACTCGAAAGAAAACCCCAAACCACAGTATTTAGCAGGACTTGCAGTTTGAATGGAAAGACAAACATTTTTTTTTTTTTTTCTTCTCGGATGGCTGCCTTGACATGATATTAAATGGAGTTTTGATGAGATGTTTGTTTAGAGTGAGATTGCTTTCCTTTTAACGGCAGAAATGAACACTTTCTTCTCTGATCTCTGCCTCAATGGATTTTTTTTCTTTCAGTTGGTTAGATGTTTAACGGTAATAAAAAGCTGAGTGTAAAAACTTCAGTCTGTGTATTCATGAATCTGTGTGTACAGCAACCTCAGTGAAAGCTGAATATGAATGGATGAGCTTCATAAACAAGAATCCTGCTGTTATTTCACATAAATGTATGCACAGAATGGTCTTAGCAAATTGTGCCACTCCGTTTTTTTTTTTTTTTTTTTTTGTCTAGAAAGTAAAATGGGTTGTTTTGCAGTGGCTGTTGCCAAAAAAAATGTTTGAATTGACCTCTTATGTGTGATCATGTAATTGAATTAGGAACAGAGTCTCTGGGGATGTGCTTTGGTGCAGCTGCGGATGAGACGATGTGGGAGATGAAATCTGTGGTGAGTTGATGCGCAGCCAGAGAGAAAACCAGCAGAGCTGCTGTCACGTCACATTATAGGTCCAGCACTATGGAGTCAAGTATGGGTATCTGGGGCTCAGAGCAGTGGATGTGTCTAAATGTAGGTGGTGTTTCTAAAGGTTTCTGAACCAGAAGTTATGGGTTTTGTGGAGTCA